>NW_027511928.1:0-19637 GCF_048772815.1 Callospermophilus lateralis
TTCAAAGAGCTACTACAAACCATGTTGGATTTTGAGTTCCAAATTCATATATCTATATAGGAGAGAACAGAGGGAAACCTAATATAAAAACTGCTACTGTAGGCGAACGCGTCAACCTAGAAGAACACAATTTGGTGAGCCAAGTGGGATTTGTGTACTGATCATTACCAACAAGTATCATCAAGATTAGGTGAAAAAATATTTGCTGGTATTTTGGAAACTCGTTATTTCTTAGAAGCTTGGCAACCCCTCTCAATGAAAGTGCTTTTCCACAGTGGGTGCCTAGTGCTAATTGAAGAGGAAACAATCCATAGAGACAAAACTGAGAACTCCTTTATTTTGTCAAGTTTCAAAGAGCTACAACAATCCATGTTGGATTTAAAGTTCCAAATTAATCTATCTATATAGGGGAGAAGAGAGAGAAACCTAAATATAAAAAACTACTACTGTAGACGAACGCTTCAACCTAGAAGAACAAAATTTGGTGAGCCAAGTGGGATTTGTGTACTGATCATTACCACCAAGTATCATCAAGATTGGGTGAAAAAATATTTGCTGGTATTTTGGAAACTCGTTATTTCTTAGCAGCTTTGCAACCCATCTAAATGAAAGTGCTTACACAGTCTGTGCGTAGGGCAACTTGAAGAGGAAACAAACCATAGAGACAAAACTGAGAACTCCTTTATTTTGTCAAGTTTCAAAGAGCTACTACAAACCATGTTGGATTTAGAGTTCCAAATTCATCTATCTATATATGAGAGAACAGAGTGAAACCTAAATATAAAAACAGCTACTTTAGACGAACGCTTCAACCTAGAAGAACAAAATTTGGTGAGCCAAGTGCGATCTGTGTTCTGATCATTACCACCAAGTATCATCAAGATTGGGTGAAAAATATTTGCTGGTATTTCAGAAACTCGTTATTTCTTCGAAGCTTGGCAACCTCTCTCAATGAAAGTGCTTTTCCACAGTCTGTGCCTAGGGCTACTTGAAGAGGAAAGAAACCATAGAGACAAAACTCAGAACTCCTTTATTTTGTCAAGTTTCACAGAGCTACTACATACAATGTTGGATTTAGAGTTCCAAATTCATCTATCTATATATGAGAGAACATAGGGAAACCTAAATATAAAAACAGCTACTGTAGACGAACGCTTCAACCTAGAAGAACAAAATTTGGTGACCAAGTGGGATCTGTGTACTGATCATTACCACCAAGTATCATCAAGATTGGGTGAAAAAATATTTGCTGGTATTTCGGAAACTCGATATTTCTTAGAAGCTTGGCAACCCCTCTCAATGAAAGTGATTTTCCACAGTGTGTTCCTAGGGCTAATAGAAGAGGAAACAATCCATAGAGACAAAACTGAGAACGCCTTTATTTTGTTAAGTTTCAAAGAGCTACTACAAACCATGTTGGATTTAGAGTTCCAAATTCATCTATCTATACAGGAGAGAACAGAGGGAAACCGAAATATAAAAACTGCTACTGTAGACGAACGCTTCAACCTAGAAGAACAAAATTTGGTGAGCCAAGTGGGATTTGTGTACTGATCATTACCACAAAGTATCATAAAGACTGGGTGAAAAAATATTTGCTGGTATTTTGGAAACTCGTATTTCTTAGAAGCTTGGCAACCCATCTCAATGAAAGTGCTTCCACAGTCTGTGCCTAGGGCTACTTGAAGACGAAACAAACCATAGAGACAAAACTGAGAACTCCTTTATTTTGTAAAGTTTCAAAGAGCTACTACAATCCATGTTGGATTTAGAGTTCCAAATTCATCTATCTATATAGGAGAGAACAGAGGGAAACCTAAATATAAAAACTGCTACTGTAGACGAACGCTTCAACCTAGAAGAACAAAATTTGGTGAGCCAAGTGGGATTTGTGTACTGATCATTAGCAACAAGTATCATCAAGATTGGGAGAAAAAATATTTGCTGGTATTTCGGAAACTCGTTATTTCTTAGAAGCTTGGCAATCCATCTCAATGAAAATGCTTTCCACAGTCTGTGCCTAGGGCTACTTGAAGAGTAAACAAACCATAGAGACAAAACTGAGAACTCCTTTATTTTGTCAAGTTTCAAAGAGCTACTACAAACCATGTTGGATTTAGAGTTCCAAATTCATCTATCTATATAGGAGAGAACAGAGGGAAAACTAAATATAAAAACTGCTACTGTAGACGAACGCTTCAACCTAGAAGAACAGAATTTGGTGAGCCAAGTGGGATTTGTGTACTGATCATCAGCAACAAGTATCATCAAGATTGGGTGAAAAAATATTTGCTGGTATTTCGGTAACTCGTTATTTCTTAGAAGCTTGGTAACCCCTCTCAATTAAAGTGCTTTTCCACAGTCTGTGCCTAGGGCTACAAGAAGAGGAAACAAACCGTACAGACAAAACTGAGAACTCCTTTATTTTGTCAAGTTTCAAAGAGCTAGTACAAACCATGTTGGATTTAGAGTTCCAAATTCATCTATCTATATAGGAGAGAACAGAGGGAAACCTAAATATAAAAACTGCTACTGTAGACGAACGCTTCAACCTAGAAGAACAAAATTTGTTGAGCCAAGTGGGATTTGTGTACTGATCATTACCACAAAGTATCATCAAGATTGGGTGAAAAAATATTTGCTGGTATTTCGGAAACTCGTAATTTCTTAGAAGCTTGGCAACCCCTCTCAATGAAAGTGCTTTTCCACAGTCTGTGCCTAGGGCTACTTGAAGAGGAAACAAACCATAGAGACAAAACTGAGAACTCCTTTATTTTGTCCCGTTTCAAAGAGCTACTACAAAGCATGTTGGATTTAGAGTTCCAAATTCATCTATCTATATAGGAGAAAACAGAGGGAAACCTAAATATAAAAACTGCAACTGTAGACGAACGCTTCAACCTAGAAGAACAGAATTTGGTGAGCCAAGTGGGATTTGTGTACTGATGATCAGCAACAAGTATCATCAAGATTGGCTGAAAACATATTTGCTGGTATTTCGGAAACTCATTATTTCTTAGAAGCTTGGCAACCCCTCTCAATGAAATTGCTTTTCCACAGTCTGTGCCTAGGGCTACTTGAAGAGGAAACAAACCATAGAGACAAAATTGAGAACTCCTTTATTTTGTCAAGTTTCAAAGAGCTACTACAAACCATGTTGGATTTAGAGTTCCAAATTCATCTATCTATATAGGAGAGAACAGAGGGAAACCTAAATATAAAAACTGCTACGGTAGACGAATGCTTCAACCTAGAAGAACAAAATTTTGTGAGAAAAGTGGGATTTCTGTACTGATCATTACCACCAAGTATCATCAAGATTGGGTGAAAAAAATATTTGCTGGTATTTTGGAAACTCGTAATTTCTTAGAAGGTTGGCAACCCCTCTCAATGAAAGTGCTTTTCCACAGTCTGTGCCTAGGGCTACTTGAAGAGGAAACAAACCATAGAGACAAAATTGAGAACTCCTTTATTTTGTCAAGTTTCAAAGAGCTACTACAAACCATGTTGGATTTAGAGTTCCAAATTCATCTATCTATATAGGAGAGAACAGAGGGAAACCTAGATATAAAAACTGATACTGTAGACGAACGCTTCAACCTAGTAGAACAAAATTTGGTGAGTCAAGTGGGATTTGTGTACTGATCATTAGCAACAAGTATCATCAAGATTGGGTGAAAAAATATTTGCTGGTATTTCAGAAAATAGTAATTTCTTAAAAGCTTGGCAACCCTCTCAATAAAGTGCTTTTCCACAGTCTGTGCCTAGGGCTACTTGAAGAAGAAACAAACCATAGAGACAAAACTGAGAACTCCTTTATTTTGTCAAGTTTCAAAGAGCTACTAAAAACCATGTTGGATTTAGAGTTCCAAATTCATCTATCTAAATAGGAGAGAACAGAGGGAAACCTAAATATAAAAAATGCTAGTGTAGACGAATACTTCAACCTAGAAGAACAAAATTTGGTGAACAAAATGGGATTTGTGTACTGATCATTACCACCAAGTATCATCAAGATTGGGTGAAAAAATATTTGCTGGTATTTCAGAAATTCATAATTCCTTAGAAGCTTGGCAACCCCTCTCAATGAAAGTGCTTTTCCACAGTCTGTGCCTAGGGCTTAATGAAGAGGAAACAAACCATAGAAACAAAACTGAGAACTCCTTTATTTTGTCAAGTTTCAAAGAGCTACTACAAACCATGTTGGATTTAGAGTTCCAAATTCATCTATCTATATAGGAGAGAACAGAGAGAAACCTAAATATAAAAACTGCTACTGTAGACGAACGCTTCAAACTAGAAGAACAAAATTGGGTGAGCCAAGTGGGATTTGTGTACTGATCATTACCACCAAGTATCATCAAGATTGGGTGAAAAAATATTTGCTGGTATTTTGAAAACACGTTATTTCTTAGAAGCTTGGCAACCCATCTCAATGAAAGTGCTTCCACAGTCTGTGCCTAGGGCTACTTGAAGAGGAAATAAACCATAGAGACAAAACTGAGAACTCCTTTATTTTGTCAAGTTTCAAAGAGCTACTACATCCATGTTGGATTTAGAGTTCCAAATTCATCTATCTATATAGGAGAGAACAGAGAGAAACCTAAATATAAAACTGCTACTCTAGACGAACGCTTCAACCGAGAAGAACAAAATTTGGTGAGTCAAGTGGGATTTGTGTACTGATCATTAGCAACAAGTATCATCAAGATTGGGTGAAAAAATATTGCTGGTATTTCGGAAACTCGTAATTTCTTAGAAGCTTGGCAACCCCTCTCAATGAAAGTGCTTTTCCTCCGTCTGTGACTAGGGCTATTTGAAGAGGAAACAAACCATAGAGACAAAACTGAGAACTCCTTTAATTTTGTCAAGTATCAAAGAGCTATTACAAACCATGTTGGATTTAGAGTTCCAAATTCATCTATCTATATATAAGAGATCAGAGTGAAACCTAAATATAAAAACTGGTATTGTAGACGAACGCTTCAACCTAGAAGAACAAAATTTGGTGAGCCAAGTGGGATTTGTGTACTCATCATTACCACCAAGTATCATCAAGATTGGGTGAAAATATACTTGCTGGTATTTCGGAAACTCGTTATTTCTTAGAAGCTTGGCAACTCCTCTCAATGAAAGTGCTTTTCCACAGTCTGTGCCTAGGGCTACTTGAAGAGGAAACAAACCATAGAGACAAAACTGAGAACTCCTTTATTTTGTCAAATTTCAAAAAGCTACTACAAACCATGTTGGATTTAGAGTTCCAAATTCATCTATCTATATAGGAGAGAACAGAGGGAAACCTAAATATAAAAATTGCTACTGTAGACGAAAGCTTCAAACTAGAAGAAAAAAATATGGTGAGCCAAGTGGGATTTGTGTACTGATCATTAGCAACATGTATCATCAAGATTGGGTGAAAAAATATTTGCTGGTATTTCGGAAACTCGTTATTTCTTAGAAGCTTGGCAACCCCTCTCAATGAAAGTGATTTTCCACAGTCTGTGCCTACGTCTAAGAGAAGAGGAAACAATCCATAGAGATAAAACTGAGAACGCTTTTATTTTTCAAGTTTCAACGAGCTAGTACAAACCATGTTGGATTTAGAGTTCCAAATTCATCTATCTATACAGGAGAGAACAGAGGGAAATCTAAATATAAAAACTGCTACTGTAGACGAACGCTTCAACCTAGAAGAACAAAATTTGGTGAGCCAAGTGGGATTGGTGTACTGATCATTACCACAAAGTATCATCAAGACTGGGTGAAAAAATATTTGCTGGTATTTTGGAAACTCGTTATTTCTTAGAAGCTTTGCAACCCATCTCAATGAAAGTGCTTCCACAGTCTGTGCCTTGGGCTACTTGAAGACGAAACAAACCATAGGGACCAAACTGAGAACTCCTTTATGTTGTCAAGTTTCAAAGAGCTACTACAATCCATGTTGGAATTAGAGTTCCAAATTCTTCTATCTATATAGGAGAGAACAGAGAGAAACCTAAATATAAAAACTGCTACTGTAGACGAACGCTTCAACCTAGAAGAACAAAATTTGGTGAGCCAAGTGGGATTTGTGTACTGATCATTACCACCAAGTATCATCAAGATTGGGTGAAAAAATATTTGCTGGTATTTCGGAAACTTGTAATTTCTTAGAAGCTTGGCAACCACTCTCAATGAAAGTGCTTTTCCACAGTCTGCGCCTAGGGCTACTTGAGGAGGAAACAAACCATTGAGACAAAACTGAGAACTCCTTTATTTTGTCAAGTTTCAAAGAGCTACTACAAACCATGTTGGATTTAGAGTTCCAAATCCATCTATCTATAAATTAGAGAACAGAGGGAAACCTAAATATAAAAACTGCTACTGCAGTCGAACGCTTCAACGTAGAAGAACAAAATTTGGTGAGCCAAGTGGGATTTGTGTACTGATCATTACCACCAAGTATCATCGAGATTGGGTGAAAAAATATTTGCGGGTATTTCGGAAACTCGTTATTTCTTAGAAGCGTGGCAACCCCTCTCAATGAAACTGGTTTTCCACAGTCTGTGCCTAGGGCTACTTGAAGAGGAAACAAACCACAGAGATAAAACTCAGAATTCCTTCATAGTGAAGTTCAAAGAGCTAGTACAAACCATGGTGGATTTAGAGTTCCAAATTCATCTATCTATATAGGAGAGAACAGAGGGAAACCTAAATATAAAAACTGCTACTGTAGACGAAAGCTTCAAACTAGAAGAACAAAATTTGGTGAGCCAAGTGGGATTTGTGTACTGATCATTAGCAACAAGTATCATCAAGTTTGGGTGAAAAAATATTTGCTGGTATTTCGGAAACTCGTTATTTCTTAGAAGCTTGGCAACCCCTCTCAATGAAAGTGATTTTCCACAGTCCTGTGCCTAGGGCTAAGAGAAGAGGAAACAATCCATAGAGACAAAACTGAGAACGCTTTTATTTTTCAAGTTTCAAAGAGCTAGTACAACCCATGTTGGATTTAGAGTTCCAAATTCATCTATCTATACAGGAGAGAACAGAGGGAAATCTAAATATAAAAACTGCTACTGTAGACGAACGCTTCAACCTAGAAGAACAAAATTTGGTGAGCCAAGTGGGATTGGTGTACTGATCATTACCACCAAGTATCATCAAGATTGGGTGAAAAAATATTTGCTGGTATTTCGGAAACTCGTTATTTCTTAGAAGCTTGGCAACCCCTCTCAATGAAAGTGCTTTTCCACAGTGGGTGCCTAGTGCTAATTGAAGAGGAAACAATCCATAGAGACAAAACTGAGAACTCCTTTATTTTGTCAAGTTTCAAAGAGCTACAACAATCCATGTTGGATTTAAAGTTCCAAATTAATCTATCTATATAGGGGAGAAGAGAGAGAAACCTAAATATAAAAAACTGCTACTGTAGACGAACGCTTCAACCTAGAAGAACAAAATTTGGTGAGCCAAGTGGGATTTGTGTACTGATCATTACCACCAAGTATCATCAAGATTGGGTGAAAAAATATTTGCTGGTATTTTGGAAACTCGTTATTTCTTAGCAGCTTTGCAACCCATCTAAATGAAAGTGCTTACACAGTCTGTGCGTAGGGCAACTTGAAGAGGAAACAAACCATAGAGACAAAACTGAGAACTCCTTTATTTTGTCAAGTTTCAAAGAGCTACTACAAACCATGTTGGATTTAGAGTTCCAAATTCATCTATCTATATATGAGAGAACAGAGTGAAACCTAAATATAAAAACAGCTACTTTAGACGAACGCTTCAACCTAGAAGAACAAAATTTGGTGAGCCAAGTGCGATCTGTGTTCTGATCATTACCACCAAGTATCATCAAGATTGGGTGAAAAAATATTTGCTGGTATTTCAGAAACTCGTTATTTCTTCGAAGCTTGGCAACCTCTCTCAATGAAAGTGCTTTTCCACAGTCTGTGCCTAGGGCTACTTGAAGAGGAAAGAAACCATAGAGACAAAACTCAGAACTCCTTTATTTTGTCAAGTTTCAAAGAGCTACTACATACAATGTTGGATTTAGAGTTCCAAATTCATCTATCTATATATGAGAGAACATAGGGAAACCTAAATATAAAAACAGCTACTGTAGACGAACGCTTCAACCTAGAAGAACAAAATTTGGTGACCAAGTGGGATCTGTGTACTGATCATTACCACCAAGTATCATCAAGATTGGGTGAAAAAATATTTGCTGGTATTTCGGAAACTCGATATTTCTTAGAAGCTTGGCAACCCCTCTCAATGAAAGTGATTTTCCACAGTGTGTTCCTAGGGCTAATAGAAGAGGAAACAATCCATAGAGACAAAACTGAGAACGCCTTTATTTTGTTAAGTTTCAAAGAGCTACTACAAACCATGTTGGATTTAGAGTTCCAAATTCATCTATCTATACAGGAGAGAACAGAGGGAAACCGAAATATAAAAACTGCTACTGTAGACGAACGCTTCAACCTAGAAGAACAAAATTTGGTGAGCCAAGTGGGATTTGTGTACTGATCATTACCACAAAGTATCATAAAGACTGGGTGAAAAAATATTTGCTGGTATTTTGGAAACTCGTATTTCTTAGAAGCTTGGCAACCCATCTCAATGAAAGTGCTTCCACAGTCTGTGCCTAGGGCTACTTGAAGACGAAACAAACCATAGAGACAAAACTGAGAACTCCTTTATTTTGTAAAGTTTCAAAGAGCTACTACAATCCATGTTGGATTTAGAGTTCCAAATTCATCTATCTATATAGGAGAGAACAGAGGGAAACCTAAATATAAAAACTGCTACTGTAGACGAACGCTTCAACCTAGAAGAACAAAATTTGGTGAGCCAAGTGGGATTTGTGTACTGATCATTAGCAACAAGTATCATCAAGATTGGGAGAAAAAATATTTGCTGGTATTTCGGAAACTCGTTATTTCTTAGAAGCTTGGCAATCCATCTCAATGAAAATGCTTTCCACAGTCTGTGCCTAGGGCTACTTGAAGAGTAAACAAACCATAGAGACAAAACTGAGAACTCCTTTATTTTGTCAAGTTTCAAAGAGCTACTACAAACCATGTTGGATTTAGAGTTCCAAATTCATCTATCTATATAGGAGAGAACAGAGGGAAAACTAAATATAAAAACTGCTACTGTAGACGAACGCTTCAACCTAGAAGAACAGAATTTGGTGAGCCAAGTGGGATTTGTGTACTGATCATCAGCAACAAGTATCATCAAGATTGGGTGAAAAAATATTTGCTGGTATTTCGGTAACTCGTTATTTCTTAGAAGCTTGGTAACCCCTCTCAATTAAAGTGCTTTTCCACAGTCTGTGCCTAGGGCTACAAGAAGAGGAAACAAACCGTACAGACAAAACTGAGAACTCCTTTATTTTGTCAAGTTTCAAAGAGCTAGTACAAACCATGTTGGATTTAGAGTTCCAAATTCATCTATCTATATAGGAGAGAACAGAGGGAAACCTAAATATAAAAACTGCTACTGTAGACGAACGCTTCAACCTAGAAGAACAAAATTTGTTGAGCCAAGTGGGATTTGTGTACTGATCATTACCACAAAGTATCATCAAGATTGGGTGAAAAAATATTTGCTGGTATTTCGGAAACTCGTAATTTCTTAGAAGCTTGGCAACCCCTCTCAATGAAAGTGCTTTTCCACAGTCTGTGCCTAGGGCTACTTGAAGAGGAAACAAACCATAGAGACAAAACTGAGAACTCCTTTATTTTGTCCCGTTTCAAAGAGCTACTACAAAGCATGTTGGATTTAGAGTTCCAAATTCATCTATCTATATAGGAGAAAACAGAGGGAAACCTAAATATAAAAACTGCAACTGTAGACGAACGCTTCAACCTAGAAGAACAGAATTTGGTGAGCCAAGTGGGATTTGTGTACTGATGATCAGCAACAAGTATCATCAAGATTGGCTGAAAACATATTTGCTGGTATTTCGGAAACTCATTATTTCTTAGAAGCTTGGCAACCCCTCTCAATGAAATTGCTTTTCCACAGTCTGTGCCTAGGGCTACTTGAAGAGGAAACAAACCATAGAGACAAAATTGAGAACTCCTTTATTTTGTCAAGTTTCAAAGAGCTACTACAAACCATGTTGGATTTAGAGTTCCAAATTCATCTATCTATATAGGAGAGAACAGAGGGAAACCTAAATATAAAAACTGCTACGGTAGACGAATGCTTCAACCTAGAAGAACAAAATTTTGTGAGAAAAGTGGGATTTCTGTACTGATCATTACCACCAAGTATCATCAAGATTGGGTGAAAAAAATATTTGCTGGTATTTTGGAAACTCGTAATTTCTTAGAAGGTTGGCAACCCCTCTCAATGAAAGTGCTTTTCCACAGTCTGTGCCTAGGGCTACTTGAAGAGGAAACAAACCATAGAGACAAAATTGAGAACTCCTTTATTTTGTCAAGTTTCAAAGAGCTACTACAAACCATGTTGGATTTAGAGTTCCAAATTCATCTATCTATATAGGAGAGAACAGAGGGAAACCTAGATATAAAAACTGATACTGTAGACGAACGCTTCAACCTAGTAGAACAAAATTTGGTGAGTCAAGTGGGATTTGTGTACTGATCATTAGCAACAAGTATCATCAAGATTGGGTGAAAAAATATTTGCTGGTATTTCAGAAAATAGTAATTTCTTAAAAGCTTGGCAACCCTCTCAATAAAGTGCTTTTCCACAGTCTGTGCCTAGGGCTACTTGAAGAAGAAACAAACCATAGAGACAAAACTGAGAACTCCTTTATTTTGTCAAGTTTCAAAGAGCTACTAAAAACCATGTTGGATTTAGAGTTCCAAATTCATCTATCTAAATAGGAGAGAACAGAGGGAAACCTAAATATAAAAAATGCTAGTGTAGACGAATACTTCAACCTAGAAGAACAAAATTTGGTGAACAAAATGGGATTTGTGTACTGATCATTACCACCAAGTATCATCAAGATTGGGTGAAAAAATATTTGCTGGTATTTCAGAAATTCATAATTCCTTAGAAGCTTGGCAACCCCTCTCAATGAAAGTGCTTTTCCACAGTCTGTGCCTAGGGCTTAATGAAGAGGAAACAAACCATAGAAACAAAACTGAGAACTCCTTTATTTTGTCAAGTTTCAAAGAGCTACTACAAACCATGTTGGATTTAGAGTTCCAAATTCATCTATCTATATAGGAGAGAACAGAGAGAAACCTAAATATAAAAACTGCTACTGTAGACGAACGCTTCAACCTAGAAGAACAAAATTGGGTGAGCCAAGTGGGATTTGTGTACTGATCATTACCACCAAGTATCATCAAGATTGGGTGAAAAAATATTTGCTGGTATTTTGAAAACACGTTATTTCTTAGAAGCTTGGCAACCCATCTCAATGAAAGTGCTTCCACAGTCTGTGCCTAGGGCTACTTGAAGAGGAAATAAACCATAGAGACAAAACTGAGAACTCCTTTATTTTGTCAAGTTTCAAAGAGCTACTACAATCCATGTTGGATTTAGAGTTCCAAATTCATCTATCTATATAGGAGAGAACAGAGAGAAACCTAAATATAAAAACTGCTACTCTAGACGAACGCTTCAACCGAGAAGAACAAAATTTGGTGAGTCAAGTGGGATTTGTGTACTGATCATTAGCAACAAGTATCATCAAGATTGGGTGAAAAAATATTTGCTGGTATTTCGGAAACTCGTAATTTCTTAGAAGCTTGGCAACCCCTCTCAATGAAAGTGCTTTTCCTCCGTCTGTGACTAGGGCTATTTGAAGAGGAAACAAACCATAGAGACAAAACTGAGAACTCCTTTATTTTGTCAAGTATCAAAGAGCTATTACAAACCATGTTGGATTTAGAGTTCCAAATTCATCTATCTATATATAAGAGATCAGAGTGAAACCTAAATATAAAAACTGGTATTGTAGACGAACGCTTCAACCTAGAAGAACAAAATTTGGTGAGCCAAGTGGGATTTGTGTACTCATCATTACCACCAAGTATCATCAAGATTGGGTGAAAATATACTTGCTGGTATTTCGGAAACTCGTTATTTCTTAGAAGCTTGGCAACTCCTCTCAATGAAAGTGCTTTTCCACAGTCTGTGCCTAGGGCTACTTGAAGAGGAAACAAACCATAGAGACAAAACTGAGAACTCCTTTATTTTGTCAAATTTCAAAAAGCTACTACAAACCATGTTGGATTTAGAGTTCCAAATTCATCTATCTATATAGGAGAGAACAGAGGGAAACCTAAATATAAAAATTGCTACTGTAGACGAAAGCTTCAAACTAGAAGAAAAAAATATGGTGAGCCAAGTGGGATTTGTGTACTGATCATTAGCAACATGTATCATCAAGATTGGGTGAAAAAATATTTGCTGGTATTTCGGAAACTCGTTATTTCTTAGAAGCTTGGCAACCCCTCTCAATGAAAGTGATTTTCCACAGTCTGTGCCTACGTCTAAGAGAAGAGGAAACAATCCATAGAGATAAAACTGAGAACGCTTTTATTTTTCAAGTTTCAACGAGCTAGTACAAACCATGTTGGATTTAGAGTTCCAAATTCATCTATCTATACAGGAGAGAACAGAGGGAAATCTAAATATAAAAACTGCTACTGTAGACGAACGCTTCAACCTAGAAGAACAAAATTTGGTGAGCCAAGTGGGATTGGTGTACTGATCATTACCACAAAGTATCATCAAGACTGGGTGAAAAAATATTTGCTGGTATTTTGGAAACTCGTTATTTCTTAGAAGCTTTGCAACCCATCTCAATGAAAGTGCTTCCACAGTCTGTGCCTTGGGCTACTTGAAGACGAAACAAACCATAGGGACCAAACTGAGAACTCCTTTATGTTGTCAAGTTTCAAAGAGCTACTACAATCCATGTTGGAATTAGAGTTCCAAATTCTTCTATCTATATAGGAGAGAACAGAGAGAAACCTAAATATAAAAACTGCTACTGTAGACGAACGCTTCAACCTAGAAGAACAAAATTTGGTGAGCCAAGTGGGATTTGTGTACTGATCATTACCACCAAGTATCATCAAGATTGGGTGAAAAAATATTTGCTGGTATTTCGGAAACTTGTAATTTCTTAGAAGCTTGGCAACCACTCTCAATGAAAGTGCTTTTCCACAGTCTGCGCCTAGGGCTACTTGAGGAGGAAACAAACCATTGAGACAAAACTGAGAACTCCTTTATTTTGTCAAGTTTCAAAGAGCTACTACAAACCATGTTGGATTTAGAGTTCCAAATCCATCTATCTATAAATTAGAGAACAGAGGGAAACCTAAATATAAAAACTGCTACTGTAGTCGAACGCTTCAACGTAGAAGAA
This sequence comes from Callospermophilus lateralis, assembly GCF_048772815.1. Taxonomy (NCBI): domain Eukaryota; kingdom Metazoa; phylum Chordata; class Mammalia; order Rodentia; family Sciuridae; genus Callospermophilus; species Callospermophilus lateralis. Next base: position 13,358 of record NW_027511928.1, read on the forward strand.
CAAAATTTGGTGAGCCAAGTGGGATTTGTGTACTGATCATTACCACCAAGTATCATCGAGATTGGGTGAAAAAATATTTGCGGGTATTTCGGAAACTCGTTATTTCTTAGAAGCGTGGCAACCCCTCTCAATGAAACTGGTTTTCCACAGTCTGTGCCTAGGGCTACTTGAAGAGGAAACAAACCACAGAGATAAAACTCAGAATTCCTTCATAGTGAAGTTCAAAGAGCTAGTACAAACCATGGTGGATTTAGAGTTCCAAATTCATCTATCTATATAGGAGAGAACAGAGGGAAACCTAAATATAAAAACTGCTACTGTAGACGAAAGCTTCAAACTAGAAGAACAAAATTTGGTGAGCCAAGTGGGATTTGTGTACTGATCATTAGCAACAAGTATCATCAAGTTTGGGTGAAAAAATATTTGCTGGTATTTCGGAAACTCGTTATTTCTTAGAAGCTTGGCAACCCCTCTCAATGAAAGTGATTTTCCACAGTCTGTGCCTAGGGCTAAGAGAAGAGGAAACAATCCATAGAGACAAAACTGAGAACGCTTTTATTTTTCAAGTTTCAAAGAGCTAGTACAACCCATGTTGGATTTAGAGTTCCAAATTCATCTATCTATACAGGAGAGAACAGAGGGAAATCTAAATATAAAAACTGCTACTGTAGACGAACGCTTCAACCTAGAAGAACAAAATTTGGTGAGCCAAGTGGGATTGGTGTACTGATCATTACCACAAAGTATCATCAAGATTGGGTGAAAAAATATTTGCTGGTATTTCAGAAACTCGTTATTTCTTAGAAGCTTGGCAAACCCTCTCAATGAAAGTGCTTTTCCACAGTCTGTGACTAGGGCTACTTGAAGAGGAAACAAACCATAGAGACAAAACTCAGAACTCCTTTATTTTGTCAAGTTTCAAAGAGCTACTACAAATCATGTTGGATTTAGAGTTCCAAATTCATCTATCTATATATGAGAGAACAGAGGGAAACCTAAATATAAAAACGGCTACTGTAGACAAACGCTTCATCTTAGAAGAATAAAATTTGGTGACCAAGTGGGATCTGTGTACTGATCATTACCACCATGTATCATCAAGATTGGGTGAAAAAATATTTGCTGGTATTTCGGAAACTCGTTATTTCTTAGAAGCTTGGCAACCCCTCTCAATGAAAGTGCTTTTCCACAGTGTGTGCCTAGGGCTAATAGAAGAGGAAACAATCCATAGAGACAAAACTGAGAACGCCTTTATTTTGTCAAGTTTCAAAGAGCTACTAAATACCATGATGGATTTACAGTTCCAAATTCATCTATCTATACAGGAAAGAACAGAGGGAAACCTAAATATAAAAACTGCTACTGTAGCGAATGCTTCAACCTGGAAGAACAAAATTTGGTGAGCCAAGTGGGATTTGTGTACTGATCATTACCACAAAGAATCATCAAGACTGGGTGAAAAAATATTTGCTGGTATTTTGGAAACTCGTTATTTCTTAGAATCTTGGCAACCCATCTCAATGAAAGTGCTTCCACAGTCTGTGCCTAGGGCTACTTTAAGACGAAACAAACCATAGAGACAAAACTGAGAACTCCTTTATTTTGTCAAGTTTCAAAGAGCTACTACAATCCATGTTGGATTTAGAGTTCCAAATTCATCTATCTATATAGGAGAGAACAGAGAGAAACCTAAATATCAAAACTGCTACTGTAGACGAACGCTTCAACCTAGAAGAACAAAATTTGGTGAGCCAAGTGGGATTTGTGTACTGATCATTACCACCAAGTATCATCAAGATTGGGTGAATAAATATTTGTTGGTATTTTGGAAACTCGTTATTTCTTAGAAGCTTGGCAATCCATCTCAATGAAAGTGCTTTCCACAGTCTGTGCCTAGGGCTACTTGAAGAGTAAACAAACCATAGAGACAAAACTGAGAACTCCTTTATTTTGTCAAGTTTCAAAGAGCTACTACAAACCATGTTGTATTTAGAGTTCCAAATTCATCTATCTATATAGGAGAGAACAGAGGGAAAACTAAATATAAAAACTGCTACTGTAGACGAACGCTTCAACCTAGAAGAACAGAATTTGGTGAGCCAAGTGGGATTTGTGTACTGATCATCAGCAACAAGTATCATCAAGATTGGCTGAAAACATATTTGCTGGTATTTCGGAAATTCATTATTTCTTAGAAGCTTGGCAACCCCTCTCAATGAAATTGCTTTTCCACAGTCTGTGCCTAGGGCTACTTGAAGAGGAAACAAACCATAGAGACAAAACTGAGAACTCCTTTATTTTTGTCAAGTTTCAAAGAGCTACTAAAAACCATGTTGGATTTAGAGTTCCAAATTCATCTATCTATATAGGAGAGAACAGAGGGAAACCTAAATATAAAAACTGCTACGGTAGACGAATGCTTCAACCTAGAAGAACAAAATTTTGTGAGAAAAGTAGGATTTCTGTACTGATCATTACCACCAAGTATCATCAAGATTGGGTGAAAAAAATATTTGCTGGTATTTTGGAAACTCGTAATTTCTTAGAAGGTTGGCAACCCCTCTCAATGAAAGTGCTTTTCCACAGTCTGTGCCTAGGGCTACTTGAAGAGGAAACAAACCATAGAGACAAAATTGAGAACTCCTTTATTTTGTCAAGTATCAAAGAGCTACTACAAACCATGTTGGATTTAGAGTTCCAAATTCATCTATCTATATAGGAGAGAACAGAGGGAAACCTAGATATAAAAACTGATACTGTAGACGAACGCTTCAACCTAGTAGAACAAAATTTGGTGAGTCAAGTGGGATTTGTGTACTGATCATTAGCAACAAGTATCATCAAGATTGGGTGAAAAAATATTTGCTGGTATTTCAGAAAATAGTAATTTCTTAAAAGCTTGGCAACCCTCTCAATAAAGTGCTTTTCCACAGTCTGTGCCTAGGGCTACTTGAAGAAGAAACAAACCATAGAGACAAAACTGAGAACTCCTTTATTTTGTCAAGTTTCAAAGAGCTACTAAAAACCATGTTGGATTTAGAGTTCCAAATTCATCTATCTAAATAGGAGAGAACAGAGGGAAACCTAAATATAAAAAATGCTAGTGTAGACGAATACTTCAACCTAGAAGAACAAAATTTGGTGAACAAAATGGGATTTGTGTACTGATCATTACCACCAAGTATCATCAAGATTGGGTGAAAAAATATTTGCTGGTATTTCAGAAACTCGTTATTTCTTAGAAGCTTGGCAAACCCTCTCAATGAAAGTGCTTTTCCACAGTCTGTGACTAGGGCTACTTGAAGAGGAAACAAACCATAGAGACAAAACTCAGAACTCCTTTATTTTGTCAAGTTTCAAAGAGCTACTACAAATCATGTTGGATTTAGAGTTCCAAATTCATCTATCTATATATGAGAGAACAGAGGGAAACCTAAATATAAAAACGGCTACTGTAGACAAACGCTTCATCTTAGAAGAATAAAATTTGGTGACCAAGTGGGATCTGTGTACTGATCATTACCACCATGTATCATCAAGATTGGGTGAAAAAATATTTGCTGGTATTTCGGAAACTCGTTATTTCTTAGAAGCTTGGCAACCCCTCTCAATGAAAGTGCTTTTCCACAGTGTGTGCCTAGGGCTAATAGAAGAGGAAACAATCCATAGAGACAAAACTGAGAACGCCTTTATTTTGTCAAGTTTCAAAGAGCTACTAAATACCATGATGGATTTACAGTTCCAAATTCATCTATCTATACAGGAAAGAACAGAGGGAAACCTAAATATAAAAACTGCTACTGTAGCGAATGCTTCAACCTGGAAGAACAAAATTTGGTGAGCCAAGTGGGATTTGTGTACTGATCATTACCACAAAGAATCATCAAGACTGGGTGAAAAAATATTTGCTGGTATTTTGGAAACTCGTTATTTCTTAGAATCTTGGCAACCCATCTCAATGAAAGTGCTTCCACAGTCTGTGCCTAGGGCTACTTTAAGACGAAACAAACCATAGAGACAAAACTGAGAACTCCTTTATTTTGTCAAGTTTCAAAGAGCTACTACAATCCATGTTGGATTTAGAGTTCCAAATTCATCTATCTATATAGGAGAGAACAGAGAGAAACCTAAATATCAAAACTGCTACTGTAGACGAACGCTTCAACCTAGAAGAACAAAATTTGGTGAGCCAAGTGGGATTTGTGTACTGATCATTACCACCAAGTATCATCAAGATTGGGTGAATAAATATTTCTTGGTATTTTGGAAACTCGTTATTTCTTAGAAGCTTGGCAATCCATCTCAATGAAAGTGCTTTCCACAGTCTGTGCCTAGGGCTACTTGAAGAGTAAACAAACCATAGAGACAAAACTGAGAACTCCTTTATTTTGTCAAGTTTCAAAGAGCTACTACAAACCATGTTGTATTTAGAGTTCCAAATTCATCTATCTATATAGGAGAGAACAGAGGGAAAACTAAATATAAAAACTGCTACTGTAGACGAACGCTTCAACCTAGAAGAACAGAATTTGGTGAGCCAAGTGGGATTTGTGTACTGATCATCAGCAACAAGTATCATCAAGATTGGCTGAAAACATATTTGCTGGTATTTCGGAAATTCATTATTTCTTAGAAGCTTGGCAACCCCTCTCAATGAAATTGCTTTTCCACAGTCTGTGCCTAGGGCTACTTGAAGAGGAAACAAACCATAGAGACAAAACTGAGAACTCCTTTATTTTGTCAAGTTTCAAAGAGCTACTAAAAACCATGTTGGATTTAGAGTTCCAAATTCATCTATCTATATAGGAGAGAACAGAGGGAAACCTAAATATAAAAACTGCTACGGTAGACGAATGCTTCAACCTAGAAGAACAAAATTTTGTGAGAAAAGTAGGATTTCTGTACTGATCATTACCACCAAGTATCATCAAGATTGGGTGAAAAAAATATTTGCTGGTATTTTGGAAACTCGTAATTTCTTAGAAGGTTGGCAACCCCTCTCAATGAAAGTGCTTTTCCACAGTCTGTGCCTAGGGCTACTTGAAGAGGAAACAAACCATAGAGACAAAATTGAGAACTCCTTTATTTTGTCAAGTATCAAAGAGCTACTACAAACCATGTTGGATTTAGAGTTCCAAATTCATCTATCTATATAGGAGAGAACAGAGGGAAACCTAGATATAAAAACTGATACTGTAGACGAACGCTTCAACCTAGTAGAACAAAATTTGGTGAGTCAAGTGGGATTTGTGTACTGATCATTAGCAACAAGTATCATCAAGATTGGGTGAAAAAATATTTGCTGGTATTTCAGAAAATAGTAATTTCTTAAAAGCTTGGCAACCCTCTCAATAAAGTGCTTTTCCACAGTCTGTGCCTAGGGCTACTTGAAGAAGAAACAAACCATAGAGACAAAACTGAGAACTCCTTTATTTTGTCAAGTTTCAAAGAGCTACTAAAAACCATGTTGGATTTAGAGTTCCAAATTCATCTATCTAAATAGGAGAGAACAGAGGGAAACCTAAATATAAAAAATGCTAGTGTAGACGAATACTTCAACCTAGAAGAACAAAATTTGGTGAACAAAATGGGATTTGTGTACTGATCATTACCACCAAGTATCATCAAGATTGGGTGAAAAAATATTTGCTGGTATTTCAGAAACTCGTTATTTCTTAGAAGCTTGGCAAACCCTCTCAATGAAAGTGCTTTTCCACAGTCTGTGACTAGGGCTACTTGAAGAGGAAACAAACCATAGAGACAAAACTCAGAACTCCTTTATTTTGTCAAGTTTCAAAGAGCTACTACAAATCATGTTGGATTTAGAGTTCCAAATTCATCTATCTATATATGAGAGAACAGAGGGAAACCTAAATATAAAAACGGCTACTGTAGACAAACGCTTCATCTTAGAAGAATAAAATTTGGTGACCAAGTGGGATCTGTGTACTGATCATTACCACCATGTATCATCAAGATTGGGTGAAAAAATATTTGCTGGTATTTCGGAAACTCGTTATTTCTTAGAAGCTTGGCAACCCCTCTCAATGAAAGTGCTTTTCCACAGTGTGTGCCTAGGGCTAATAGAAGAGGAAACAATCCATAGAGACAAAACTGAGAACGCCTTTATTTTGTCAAGTTTCAAAGAGCTACTAAATACCATGATGGATTTACAGTTCCAAATTCATCTATCTATACAGGAAAGAACAGAGGGAAACCTAAATATAAAAACTGCTACTGTAGCGAATGCTTCAACCTGGAAGAACAAAATTTGGTGAGC
>NW_027511929.1:0-19629 GCF_048772815.1 Callospermophilus lateralis
TATGGTTTGTTTCCTCTTCAAGTAGCCCTAGGCACAGACTGTGAAAAAGCACTTAAATTGAGAGGGGTTTCGAAGCTTCTAAGTAATAACGAGTTTCCGAAACACCAGCAACTATTTTTTCACCCAATCCTGATAATACTTGATGGTAATGATCAGTACACAAATCCCACTTGGCTCACCAAATTGTGTTCTAGTTTGAAGCGTTCGTCTACAGTAGCAGTTTTCATATTTAGGTTTCACTCTCATCTCTCCTAAATACATAGATGGATTTGGAACTCTAAATCCAACATGGTTTGTAGTAGCTCTTTGAAACTTGACTAGATAAAGGAGTTCTCAGTATTGTCTCTATGGTTTGTTTCCTCTTCAAGTAGACCTAGGCACAGACTGTGGAAAAGCACTTTCATTGGGAGGGGTTGCCAAGCTTCTAAGAAATAACGAGTTTCCAAAACACCAGCAAATATTTTTTCACCCAATCTTGATGATACGTGGTGGTAATGATCAGTACACAAATCCCACTTGGGTCACAAAATTGTGTTCTTCTAGGTTGAAGCGTTCGTCTAGAGTAGCAATTTTTATATTTAGGTTTCACTCTCATCTCTCCTATATAGATAGATTAATTTGGAAGTCTAAATCCAACATGGTTTGTAGTAGCTCTTTGAAACTTGACAAAATAAAGGAGTTCTCAGTTTTGTCGCTATGGTTCATTTCTTCTTCAAGTAGCCCTAGGCACAGACTGTGGAAAAGCACTTTCATTGAGAAGGGTTGCCAATCTTCTAAGAAATAACAATTTACCGAAATACCGGGATATATTTTTTCATCCAATCTTGATGATGCTTGGTGGTAATGATCAGTACACAAATCCCACTTGGCTCACCAAATTTTGTTCTTCTTGTTTGAAACGTTCGTCTACAGAAGCAGTTTTTATATTTAGGTTTCACTCTTTTCTCTCCTTTATAGATAGATGAATTTGGGAACTCCAAATGCAACATGGTTTGTAGTAGCTCTTTGAAACTTGAGAAAACATAGGAGTTCTCAGTTTAGTCTCTATGGTTTGTTTCCTCTTCAAGTAGCCCTAGGCACAGACTGCTGAAAAGCACTTTTATTGAGAGGGGTTGCCAAGCTTCTAAGAAATAACGAGTTTCCGAAGTACCAGCAAATATTTTTTCACCCAATATTGATGATACGTGGTGGTAATGATCAGTACACAAATCCCACTTGGCTCACCAAATTTGTTCTTCTAGGTTGAAGCGTTCGTCTACAGTAGCAGTTTTTATATTTAGGTTTCACTCTGTTCTCTCCTATATAGATACATGAATTTGGAACTCTAAATCCAACATGATTTGTAGTAGCTCTTTGAAACTTGACAAAATAAAGGAGTTCTCAGTTTAATATCTATGGTTTGTTTCCTCTTCAAGTAGCCCTAGGCAGAGTCTGTGGAAAAGCACTTTCATTAAGATGGTTTGCCAAGCTTCCAAGAAATTACGAGTTTCCGAAATACCAGCAAATATTTTTTCACCCAATCTTGATGATACGTGGTGGTAATGAACAGTACACAAATTCCCCTTGGCTCACCAAATTGTGTTCTTCTGTTGAAGCGTTCGTCTACAGTAACAGTTTTTATATTTAGGTTTCCCTCTGTTCTCTCCTATATAGATAGATGAATTTGGAACTCTAAATCCTACATGGTTTGTAGTAGCGCTTTGAAACTTGACAAAATAAAGGAGTTCTCAGTTTTGTCTCCATGGTTTGTTTCCTCTTCAAGTAGGCCTAGGCACAGACTTTGGAAAAGCACTTATATTGAGAGGGATTTCCAATCTTCTAAGAAATAACGAGTTTCCAAAACACCAGCAAATATTTTTTCACTGAATCTTGATGATACGTGGTGGTAATGATCAGTACACAAATCCCACTTGGCTCACCAAATTGTGTTCTTCTATGTTGAAGCGTTCGTCTACAGTAGCAGTTTTTATATTTAGGTTTCACTCTCATCTCTCCTATATAGATAGATGAATTTGGAACTTTAAATCAAACATGGTTTGTAGTAGCTCTTTGAAACTTGACAAAATAAAGGAGATCTCAGTTTTGTCTCTATGGTTTGTTTGATCTTCAAGTAGCCCTAGGCACAGACTGTGGAAAAGCACTTTCATTGAGAGGGGTTGCCAAGCTTCCAAGAAATTACAAGTTTCCGAAATTCCAGCAAATATTTTTTCACCCAATCTTGATGATACGTTGTGGTAATGACAAGTACACTAATCCCACTTGGCTCACTAAATTTTGTTCTTCTTGATTGAAGCGTTTGTTTACAGTATAAGTTTTTATTTTTAGGTTTCACTCTGTTCTCTCCTATTTAGAGAGATGAATTTGGAATTCTAAATCCAACATGGTTTGTAGTAGCTCTTTGAAACTTGACAAAATAAAAATGTTCTCAGTTTAGTCTCTAGGGTTTTTCCTCTTCAAGTATCCCTAGGCACAGTCTGTGGAAAAGCACTTTCATTGAGAGGGGTTGCCAAGTTTCTAAGAAATAACGAGTTTCCGAAATACCAGCAAATATTTTTTCACCCAATCTTGATGATACGTGGTGGTAATGATCAGTACATAAATCCCACTTGGCTAACCAAATTGTGTACTTCTAGGTTGAAGCGTTCGTCTACAGGCGCAGTTTTTATATGTAGGTTTCACTCTGTTCCCTCTTATAAAGATAGATGAATTTGGAACTCTAAATCCAACAGGGTTTGTAGTAGCTCTTTGAAACTTGACAAAATAAAGGAGTTCTAGGTTTTTTCTCTATGGTTTGTTTCCTCTTCAATTAGCCCTAGGCACAGACTGTGGAAAGGCACTTTCATTGAGAGGGGTTGCCACGCTTCTAAGAAATAACGAGTTTCCCATATACCAGGAAATACTTTTTAACACAATCTTGATGATACTTCTTGGTAATGATCAGTACACAATTCCCACTTGGCTCACCAAATTTTGTTCTTTTAGGTTGAAGCGTGCGTCTAAAGTTGCAGTTTTTATATTTAGGTTTCACTTTGCTCTCTCCTATATAGATATTTGAATTTGGTACTCTAAATCCAACATGTTTTCTACTACCTCTTTAAAACTTGTCAAAATAAAGGAGTTCTCAATTTAGTCTCTATGGTTTCTTTCCTCTTCAAGTAGCCCTAGGCACAGACTGTGGAAAAGCACTTTCATTGAGAGGGGTTGCAACGCTTCCAAGAAATAACGAGTTCCGAAATACCAGCAATTATTTTTTAACCCAATCTTGATGATACGTGTGGTAATGATCAGTACACAAATCCCACTTGACTCACCAAATTTGCTCTTCTATGTTGAAGCGTTCGTCTACAGTAGCAGTTTTTATATTTAGGTTTCACTCTGTTCTCTCTTATATAGATAGACAAATTTGGAACTCTAAATCCAACATGGTTTATAGTAGCTCTTTAATACTTGAAAAAATAAAGGAGTTGTCACTTTAATCGCTATGGTTTGTTTCCTCTTCAAGTAGCCCTAGTCACAGAGTGTGGAAAAGCACTTTCATTAAGAGGGGTTGCCAAGCTTCCAAGAAATTACGAGTTTCAGAAATTCCAGCAAATATTTTTTCACCCAATCTTGATGATACGTGGTGTTAGTTACAAGGACACAAATCCCACTTGGCTCACCAAATTGTGTTCTTCTAGGTTGTAGCGTTCATCTACAGTAGCAGTTTTTATATTTAGGTTTCACTCTGTTCTCTCCTATATAGATAGATGAATTTGGAACTCTAAATCCAACATGGTTTGTAGTAGCTTTTTGAAACATGACAAAATAAAGGAGTTCTCAGTTTAGTCTCTACGGTTTTTCCTCTTCAAGTAGCCCTCTGCACAGACTGTAGAAAAGCACTGTCATTGAGAGGGTTTGCCAAGCTTCTAAGAAATAACGAGTTTCCGAAATAGCAGCAAATATTTTTTCACCCAATCTTGATGATACGTGGTGGTAATGAACAGTACACAAATCCCACGTGGCTCAACAAATTGTGTACTTCTAGCTTGAAGCGTTCGTCTACAGCCGCAGTATTTATATGTAGGTTTCACTCTGTTCCCTCTTATATAGATAGATGAATTTGGAACTCTAAATCCAACATGGTTTGTAGTTGCTCTTTGAAACTTGACGAAATAAAGGAGTTTTCAGTTTTGTCTCTACGGTTTGTTTCCTCTTCAAGTAGCCCTAGGGACAGACTGTTGAAAAGCACTTTAATTGAGAGGGGTGGCCATGCTTCTAAGAAATAACGAGTTTCCGAAATACCAGCAAATAATTTTTAACACAGTCTTGATGATAATTGGTGGTAATGACCAGTACATAAATCCAACTTGGCTCACCAAATTTGCTTCTTCTAGGTTGAAGCGTTCGTCTACAGTAGCAGTTTTTATATTTAGGTTTCACTTTGTTCTCTCCCATATAGATAGATGATTTGGAACTCTAATCCAACATGGTTTGTAGTAGCTCCTTGAAACTTGACAAAATAAAGGAGTTCTCAATTTAGTTTCTATGGTTTGTTTCCTCTTCAAGTAGCCCTAGACACAGACTGTGGAAAAGCACTTTCATTTAGAGGTGTTGCCAAGCTTCCAAGAAATTACGAGTTTCCGAAATACCAGCAAATATTTTTTCACCCAATCGTGATGATATGTGGTGGTAATGACAAGTACACAAATCCCACTTGGCTCACCAAAATTTGTTCTTTTAGGTTGAAGCGTTCGTTTACAGTAGCAGTTTTTATTTTTAGTTTTAACTCTGTTCTCTCCAGTATAGATAGATGAATTTGGAACTCTAAATCCAACATGGTTTGTAGTAGCTCTTTGAAACTTGATAAAATAAAGGAGTTCTCAGTTTAGTCTCTATGGTTTGTTTCCCTTTCAAGTAGACCTAGGCACAGACTGTGGAAAAGCGCTTTCATTGAGAGGGGTAGAAAAGCTTCCAAGAAATTACGAGTTTCCGAAATACCATCTAATATTTTTTCACCCAATCTTGATGATACGTGGTGATAATAACAAGTACACAAATCCCACTTGGCTCACCAAATTTGTTCTTCTAGGTTGAAGAGTTCGTTTACAGTAGTAGTTTTTATTTTTCGGTTTCACTCTGTTCTGTCCTATATAGATAGATGTATTTGGAACTCTAAATCCAACATTGTTTGTAGAAGCTTTTTAAACTTGATAAAATAAAGGAGTTCTCAGTTTAGTCTTTACGGTTTTTCTCTTTCAAGTAGCCCTAGGCACAGACTGTGGAAAAGCACTTTCATTGAGAGGGGGTTGCCAAGCTTCTAAGAAATATCGAGTTTCTGAAATACCAGCAAATATTTTTCCCCAATCTTGATGATACGTGGTGGTAATGATCAGCACACAAATCCCACTTGGCTCACCAAACTGTGTACTTCTAGGTTGAAGCGTTCGTCTACAGCAGCAGTTTTTATATGTAGGTTTCACTCTGTTCCATCTTATAAAGAAAGATGAATTTGGAAATCTAAATCCAACAGGGTTTGTAGTAGCTCTTTGAAACTTTACAAAATAAAGGAGTTCTCAGTTTTTTCTCTATGGTTTGTTTCCTCTTCAAGTAGCCCTAGGCACAGACTGTGGAAAAGCACTTTCATTGAGAAGGGTTTCCACGCTTCTAAGAAATAACGAGTTTCCGAAATACCAGCAAATACTTTTTAACCCAATCTTGATGATACTTGGTGGTAATGATCAGTATACAAATCCCACTTGGCTCACCAAATTTTGTCTTCTAGGTTGAAGCGTTCGTCTACAGTAGCAGTTTTTATATTTAGGTTTCACTTTGTTTCCTCCTATATAGATAGATGAATTTGGAACTCTAAATCCAACAGGGTGTAGTAGCTCTTTGAAACTTGGCAAAATAAAGGAGTTCTAGGTTTTTTCTCTATAGTTTGTTTCCTCTTCAAGTAGCCCTAGGCACAAACTGTGGAAAAGCACTTTCATTGAGAGGGGTTGCCACGCTTCTAAGAAATAACGAGTTTCCCATTTACCAGGAAATACTTTTTAACACAATCTTGATGATACTTGGTGGTAATGATCTGCACACAAATCCCACTTGGCTCACCAAATTTTGTTCTTCTAGGTTGAAGCGTTCGTCTACAGTAGCAGTTTTTATATTTAGGTTTCACATTGTTCTCTCCTATATAGATATTTGAATTTGGAACTCTAAATCCAACATAGTTTGGAGTAGATCTTTGAAACTTGACAAAAAAAGGAGTTCTCAGTTTAGTCTCTATGGTTTGTTTCTCTTTCAAGTAGCCTAGGCAAAGACTGTGGAAAAGCACTTTCATTGAGAGGGGTTTAAAAGCTTTCAAGAAATTACGAGTTTCAGAATACCAGCAAATATTTTTTCACCCAATCTTGATGATACGTGGTGATAATAACAAGTACACAAATGCCACTTGGCTCACCTAATTTGTTCTTCTAGGTTGAAGCTTTCGTTTACAGTAGCAGTTTTTATTTTAATTTTCACTCTGTTCTCTCCAATATAGATAGATGAATTTGGAACTCTAAATCCAACATGGTTTGTAGTAGCTCTTTGAAACTTGACAAAAAAAAGCCGTTCTCAGTTTAGTCTCTATGGTTTTTTTCCTGTTCAAGTAGCCCTAGTCACAGACTGTGGAAAAGCACTTTCATTGAGAGGGGTTGCCCAGCTTCTAAAAAATTACGAGTTTCTGAAATCCCAGCAAATATTTTTTCACCCTATCTTGATGATACGTGGTGGCAATGACAAGTAAACAAATACACTTGGCTCCCCAAATTTTGCTCTTCTAGGTTTAAGCGTTCGTTTACAGTAGCAGTTTTTATTAATAGGTTTCACTCTGTTTTCTCCTATATAGATAGATGAATTTGGAACTCTAAATCCAACATGGTTTGTAGTAGCTCTTTGAAACTTCACAAAATAAAGGCCTTCTCAGTTTAGTCTCTATGGTCTGTTTCCTCTTCAAGTAGCCCTAGGCACAGACTGTGAAAAAGCACTTTCACTGAGAGGGGTTGCCAAGCTTAAAAGAAATAACGAGTTTCCGAAATACCAGCAAATATTATTTCACCGAATCTTGAAAATACGTGGTGGCAATGACAAGTACACAAATCCCACTTGGCTCCCCAAATGTTGCTCTTCTAGTTTTAAGCGTTTTTTTACAGTAGCAGTTTTTATTTTTAGGTTTCACTCTGTTCTCTCCTATATAGATAGATGAATTTAGAACACTAAATCCAACATGGTTTGTAGTAGCTCTTTGAAACTTGACAAAATAAAAAAGTTCTCAGGTTTGTCTCTGTGGTTTGTTTCCTCTTCAAGTAGCCCTAGGCACAGACTGTGGAAGAGCAATTTCTTTGAGAGGCGTTCCCAAGCTTCTAAGAATTAACGAGTTTCCAAAATACCAGCAAATATTTTTTCACCTAATCTTGATGATACTTGGTGGTAATGAGCAGTACATAAATCCCACTTGGCTCACCAAATTGTGTTCTTCTAGGATGAAGCGTTCGTCTATAGTAGCAGTTTTATATGTAGGTTTCACACTGTTCTATCTTATATAGATAGATGAATTTGGAACTGTAAATCCAACATGGTTTGTAGTAGCTCTTTGAAACTTGACAAAATAAAGCAGTTTTCAGTTTAGTCTCAATGGTTTGTTTCCTCTTCAAGTAGCCCTAGGCACAGACTGTGGAAAAGCACTTTCATTGAAAGGGATTGCCAAGCTTAAAAGAAATAACGAGTTTCCGTAATACCAGCAAATATTTTTTCACCCAATCTTGATGATACTTGGTGGTAATGATCAGTACACAAATCCCACTTGGCTCACCAAGTTTTGTTCTTCTAGGTTTAAGCATTCGTCTACAATAGCAGTTTTTATATTTAGGTTTCACTCTGTTCTCTCTTATATAGATAGATGAATTTGGAACTCAAAATCCAACATGGTTTGTTGTAGCTCTTTGAAACTTGACAAAATAAAGTAGTTCTCAGTTTAGTCTCAATGGTCTGTTTCCTCTTCATGTAGCCCTATGCACAGACTTTGGAAAAACACTTTCATTGAGAGGGGTTGCTAAGCTTCCAAGAAATAAGGAGTTTCCGAAATATCAGCAAATATTTTTTCACCCAATCTTGATGATACTTGGTGGCAATGATCAGTACACAAATCCCACTTGGCTCACCAAATTGTGATCTTCTAGGTTGAAGCGTTCGTCTCCAGTAGCAGTTTTTATTTTTAGGTTTCACTCTGTTTTCTCTTATATAGATAGATGCATTTGGAACTCTAAATCCAACATGGTTTGTAGTAGCTCTATGAAACTTGACAAAATAAAGTAGTTCTCAGTTTTTTCTCTATGGTTTGTTTCCTCTTCAAGTAGCCATAGGCAGAGACTATGGAAAAGCACTTTCATTGAAAGGGGGTGCCAAGCTTCCAAGAAATAATGAGTTTCCGAAATACCAGGAAATATTTTTTCACCCAATCTTGATGATACGTGGTGGTTATGACAAGTACACAAATCTCACTTGACTCCCCTAATTTTCTTCTTCTCGGTGAAGCGTTCTGTTACACTAGCAGTTTTTATTTTTAGGTTTCACTTTGTTCTCTCCTATATAGATAGATGAATTTGGAACTCTAAATCCAACATGGTTTGTAGTAGTTCTTTGAAACTTGACAAAATAAAGGAGTTCTCAGTTTTGTCTCTATGGTCTCTTTCCTCTTCAAGTAGCCCTAGGTACAGACTGTGAAAAAGCAGTTTCATTGAGCGGGGTTGCCAAGCTTCCAAGAAATTACGAGTTTCCGAAATAACAGCAAATATTTTTTCACCCAATCTTGATGATACGTGGTGGTAATGAAAAGTACACAAATCCCACTTGGCTCCCCAAATTTTGTTCTTCTAGTTTTAAGCGTTCGTTTACAGTAGAAGTTTTTATTTTTAGGTTTCACTCTGTTCTCTCCAATATAGATAGATGAATTTGGAACTCTAAATCCAACATGGTTTGTAGTAGCTCTATGAAACTTGACAAAATAATGGAGTTCTCAGTTTTGTCTCTATGGTTTGTTTCCTCTTGAGGTAGACCTAGGCACAGAATGTGAAATAGCACTTTCATTGAGAGGGGTTGCCAAGCTTCTAAAAAATAACGAGTTTCCGAAATACCAGCAAATATTTTTTCACCCAATCTTGATGATACTTGGTGGTAATTATCAGTACACAAATCCTACTGGGCTCACCAAATTGTGTTCTTCGAGGTTGAAGCGTTCGTCTACAGTAGCAGTTTTTATATGTAGGTTTTACTCTCTTCTCTCTTATATAGATAGATGAATGTGGAACTGTAAATCCAACATTTTTTGTATTAGCTCTTTGAAACTTGACAAAATAAAGCAGTTCTCATTTTTGTTTCTATGGTTTGTTTCCTCTTCAAGTAGCCATAGGCACAGACTGTGGAAAAGCACTTTCATTGAGAGGGGTTGCCAAGCTTCTAAGAAATAACGAGTTTCCAAAATACCAGCAAATAATTTTTCACCCAATCTTGATGATCCTTGGTGGTAATGATCAGTACACAAATCCCACTTGGCTCACCAAATAGTGTTCATCTAGGTTGAAGCGTTCGTTTACAGTAGCAGTTTTTATATTTAGGATTCACTCTGTTCTCTCCTATATAGATAGATGAATTTGGAACTCTATATCCAACATGGTTTGTAGTAGCTCTTTTAAACTTGACAAAATAAAGGAGTTCTCAGTTTAGTCTATGGTTTGTTTCCTCTTCAGGTAGCCCTAGGCACAGACTGTGGAAAAGCACTTTCATTGAGAGGGGTTGCCAAGCTTCCAAGAAATTACGAGTTTCAGAAATACCAGCTAATATTTTTTCACCCAATCTTGATGATACGTGGTGGTATTGAAAAGTACAAAAACCCCACTTGGCTCCCCAAATTTTGTTCTTCTAGGTTTAAACGTTCGTTTACAATAGAAGTATTTATTTTTAGGTTTCACTCTGTTCTCTCCTATATAGATAGATGAATTTGGAACTCTAAATCCAACGTAGTTTGTAGTAGCTCTTTGAAACTTGACAAAATAAAGCAGTTCTCAGTTTTGTCTCTCTGGTTTGTTTCCTCTTCAAGTAGCCCGAGGCACAGACTGTGGAAAAGCACTTTCATTGACAGGGGTTGCCAAGCTTCTAAGAAATAACGAGTTTACGAAATACAAGCAAATATTTTTTCACCCAATCTTGATGATACTTGGCGGTAATGATCAGTACACAAATCCCACTTGGCTCACCAAATTGTGATCTTCTATGTTGAAGCGTTCGTCTACAGTAGCAGTTTTTATATGTAGGTTTCACTCTGTTCTCTCTTATAAAGATAGATGAATTTGGAACTGTAAATCCAGCATTTTTTGTATTAGCTCTTTGAAACTTGACAAAATAAATCAGTTCTCAGTTTTGTTTCTATGGTTTGTTTCCTCTTCAAGTAGCCCTAGGCAGTGATGGGGGAAAAGCACTTTCATTGAAAGGGGTTGCCAAGCTTCAAAGAAATAACGAGTTTCCGAAATACCAGCAAATATTTTTTCACCCAAACTTGATGATACTTGGTGGTAATGATGAGTACACAAATCCCACATGGCTCAGCAAATTTTGTTCTAGTAGGTTGAAGCGTTCTTCTACAGTAGCAGTTTTTATATGTAGCTTTCACTCTGCTCTCTCTTATACAGATAGATGAATTTGGAACTGTAAATCCAACATGGTTTGTAGTAGCTCTTTGAAACTTTACAAAATAAAGGAGTTCTCAGTTTTGTCTCTATGGTTTGTTTTCTCTTCAAGTAGACCTAGGCACAGACTGTGGAAAAGCACGTTCATTGATAGGGGTTGCCAAGCTTCCAAGAAATAAGGATTTTCCGAAATACCAGCAAATATTTTTTCATCCAATCTTGATGATACTTGGTGGTAATGATCAGTACACAAATCCCACTTGGCTCATCAAATTTTGTTGTTCTAGGTTTAAGCGTTCGTCTACAGTACAAGTTTTTATATTTAGGTTTCACTCTGTTCTCTCCTATATAGATAGATGAATTTGGAACTCTAAATCCAACATGGTTTTCAGTAGCTCTTTGAAACTTGACAAAATAAAGTAGTTCTCAGTTTTGTTTCTATGGTTTGTTTCCTCTTCAAGTAGCCATAGGCACAGACTGTCTAAAAGCACTTTCATTGAGAGGGGTTGCCAAGCTTCTAAGAAATAACGAGTTTCCAAAATAAAAGCAAATATTTTTTCACCCAATCTTGATGATACTTGGTGGTAATGATCAGTACACAAATCCCACTTGGCTCACCAAATAGTGTTCTTCTAAGTTGAAGCGTTCATCTACAGTAGCAGTTTTTTTTTTAGGTTTCACTCTGTTCTCTCCTATATACATAGATGAATTTGGAACTCTAAATGCAGCATGCTTTTTAGTAGCTCTTTGAAACTTGACAAAATAAAGGAGTTCTCAGGTTTGTCTCTATGGTTTGTTTCCTCTTCAAGTAGCCCTTGGCACTGACTGGGAAAAAGCACTTTCATTGAGAGGGTTTGCTAAGCTTCTAAGAAATAAAAAGCTTCAGAAATACCAGCAAACATTTTTTCATCCAATCTTGATGATAATTGGTGGTAATGATCAGTACACAAATCTCACTTGGCTCACCAAATAGTGTTCTTCTAGGTTGAAGCGTTCGTCTGCAGTAGCAGTTTTTATTTTTAGGTTTCACTCTGTTCTCTCCTATATAGATATATGAATTTGGAACTCTAAATCCAACATGGTTTGTAGTAGCTCTTTGAAACTTGACAAAATAAAGGAGTTCTCAGTTTTGTCTCTCTGGTTTGTTTCCTCTTCTAGTAGCCCGAGGCACAGACTGTGGAAAAGCACTTTCATTGACAGGGGTTGCCAAGCTTCTAATAAATAACGAGTTTACGAAATACCAGCAAATATTTCTTCACCCAATCTTGATGATACTTAGTGGTAATGATTGGTACACAAATCCCACTTGGCTCACCAAATAGTGTTTTTCTAAGGTGAAGCGTTCCTCTACAGTAGCAGTTTTTATTTTTAGGTTTCACTCTGTTATCTCCTATATAGATAGATGAATTTGGAACTCTAAATCCAACATGGTTTGTAGTAGCTCTTTGAAACTTGACAAAATTAAGCAGTTCTCAGTTTTGTCTCTATGGTTTGTTTCCTCTTAAAGTAGCCCTAGGCACAGACTGTGGAAAAGCACTTTCATTGAAATGGGTTGCCAAGCTTTCCAGAAATAACGAGTTTCCGAAATACCAGCAAATATTTTTCCCCCAAACTTGATGATACTTGGTGGTAATGATCATTACACAAATCCCACATGGCTCACCAAATTTTGTTCTAGTAGGTTGAAGCGTTCTTCTACAGTAGCAGTTTTTATATGTAGCTTTCACTCTGTTCTCTCTTATACACATAGATGAATTTGGAACTGTAAATCAAACATGGATTGTAGTAGCTCTTTGAAACTTTACAAAATAAAGGAGTTCTCAGTTTTGTCTCTATGGTTTGCTTTCTCTTCAAGTAGACCTAGGCACAGACTGTGGAAAAGCACTTTCATTGATAGCGATTGCCAAGCATCCAAGAAATAAGTAGTTTCCGAAATACCAGCAAATATTTTTTCACCCTATCTTGTTGATACTTGGTGGTAATGATCAGTACACAAATCCCACTGGGCTCACCAAATTGTGTTCTTCTAGGTTGAAGCGTTCATCTACAGTAGCAGTTTTGATATGTAGGTTTCACTCTCTTCTCTCTTATATAGATAGATGAATTTGGAAGTGCAAATCCAACATTTTTTGTATTAGCTCTTTGAAACTTGACAAAATAAAGCAGTTCTCAGTTTTGTTTCTATGGTTTGTTTCCTCTTCAAGTAGCCCTAGGCACAGACTGTGGAAAAGCACTTTCATTGAGAGGGGTTGCCAAGCTTCCAAGAAATAACAAGTTTCAGAAATACCAGCAAATATTTTTTCACCCAATCTAGATGATACTTTGTGGCTAATGATCGGTACACAAATTCCACATGACTGAAAAATTTTTTTCTTCTTGGTTGAAGCGTTCGTTTACAGTAGCAATTTTTAGTTTTAGGTATCACTTTGTTCTCTCCTGTATACATAGATGAAGTTGGAACTCTAAATCCAGCATGGTTTGTAGTAGCACTTTGAAACTTGACAAAATAAAGGAGTTCTCAGGTTTGTCTCTATGGTTTGTTTCCTCTTCAAGTAGCCCTTGGCACAGACTGAGGAAAAGCACTTTCACTGAGAGGGGTTTCCAAGCTTCTAAGAAATGACGAGTTTCCGAAATACCATCAAATATTTTTTCACCCAATCTTGATGATACTTGGTGGTAATGATCAGTACACAAATCCCACTTGGCTCACCAAATTTTGTTCTTCTATATTTAAGCGTTCGTCTACAGTAGCAGTTTTCATATTTAGGTTTCACTCTGTTCTCTCCTATATAGATAGATGAATTTGGAACTCTAAATCCAACATGGTTTGTAGTAGCTCTTTGAAACTTGACAAAATAAAGGAGTTCTCAGTTTAGTCTCTATGGTTTGTTTCCTCTTCAAGTAGCCCTTGGCAGAGAGTGTGGAAGAGCACTTTCATTGAGAGGGGTTGCCAAGCTTCCAAGAAATTAGGAGTTTCCGAAATACCAGCAAATATTTTTTCACCGAATCTTGATGATACGTGGTGGTAATGACAAGTACACAAATCCCACTTGGCTCCCCTAATTTTGTTCTTCTAGGTTTACGCGTTCGTTTACAGTAGCAGTTTTTATTTTTAGTTTTCACTCTGTTCTCTCTATATAGGTAGATGAATTTGGAACTCTAAATCAAACATGGTTTATAGTAGCTCTATGAAACTTAACAAAATAAAGGAGTTCTCAGTTCATTCTCTATGGTTTCTTTCCTCTTCGAGTAGCCCTAGGCACAGACTGTGAAAAAGCACTTTCATTGAGAGGGGTTGCCAAGCTTCCAGGAAATAACGAGTTTCTGAAATACCAGCAAATATTTTTTCACCCAATCTTGATGATACTTGGTGGTAATGATCAGTACACCAATCCCACTTGGCTCACCAATTTTTGTTCTTCTAGGTTTAAGCGTTCGTCTTCAGTAGCAGTTTTTATATTTAGGTTTCACTCTGTTCTCTCTTATATAGATAGGTAAATTTGGAACTCTAAATCCAACATGGTTTGTAGTAGCTCTTTGAAACTTGACAAAATAAAGTAGTTCTCAGTTTTGTCTGTATGGTTGGTTTCCTCTTCAACTAGCCCTAGGCAGAGACTCTGGAAAAGCACTTTCATTGAGAGGGGTTGCCAAGCTTCCAAGAAATAAGGAGTTTCCGAAATACCAGCAAATATTTTTTCACCGAATTTTGATGATACATGGTGGTAATGACAAGTACACAAATCCCACTTGGCTCCCCAAATTTTGTTGTTCTAGGTTTAAGCGTTCATCTACAGTAGCAGTTTTTATTTTTAGGTTTCACTCTGTTCTAGCCTATATAGGTAGATGAATTTTTAACTGTAAATCCAACACGGTTTGTAGTAGCTCTTTGAAACTTGACAAAATAAAGGAGTTCTCAGTTTTTTCTCTATGGTTTGTTTCCTCTTCAAGTAGCACTAGGCACAGACTGTGAAAAAGCACTTTCATTGAGAGGGGTTGCCATGCTTCCAAGAAATAAGGAGTTTCCGAAATAACAGCAAATATTTTTTCACCCAATCTTGATGATACATGGTGGTAATGATCAGTACACAAATCCCACTTGGCTCACCAAATTGTGTTCTTCTAGGTTGAAGCGTTCGTCTACAGTAGCAGTTTTTATATTTAGGTTTCCCTCTGTTCTCTCCTATATAGAGAGATGAATATGGAACTCTAAATCCAACATGGTTTGTGGTAGCTGTTTGAAACTTGACAAAAAAAGTGGTTCTCAGTTTTGTCTCTATGGTTTTTTCCTCTTCAAGTAGCCCTAAGCGGAGACTGTGGAAAAGGGCTTTCATTGAAAGGGGTTGCCAAGCTTCCAAGAAATTACGAGTTTACGAAATACCAGCAAATATTTTTTCACCCAATCTTGATGCTACGTGGTGGTAATGACAAGTACACAGATCCCACTTGGCTCACCAAATTTTGTTCTTCTATGGTGAAGCGTTCGTCTACAGTAGCAGTTTTTATTTTTAGGTTACACTGTTATCTCCCATATAGATAGATGAATTTGGAACTCTAAATCCAACATGGTTTGTAGTAGCTCTTTGAAACTTGACAAAATTAAGCAGTTCTCCGTTTTGTCTCTATGGTTTGTTTCCTCTTAAAGTAGCCCTAGGTACAGACTGTGGAAAAGCACTTTCATTGAAAGGGGTTGCCAAGCTTCCCAGAAATAACTAGTTTCCGAAATACCAGCAAATATTTTTTCACCCAAACTTGATGATACTTGGTGGTAATGATCAGTACACAAATCCCACATGGCTCACCAAATTTTGTTCTAGTAGGTTGAAGCGTTCTTCTACAGTAGCAGTTTTTATATTTAGGTTTCCCTGTGTTCTCTCCTGTACAGATAGATGAATTTGGAACTCTAAATCCAACATGGCTTGTAGGAGCTCTTTGAAACTTGACAAAAGAAAGTGGTTCTCAGTTTTGTCTCTATGGTTTGTTTTCTCTTCAAGTAGCCCTAGGCACACACTATGGAAAAGCACTTTCATTTGAAGGGGTTGCCAAGTTTCCAAGACATAACGAGGTTCCTAAATACCAGCAAATATTTTTTCACCCAATCTTGATGATACTTGGTGGTAATGATAAGTACACAAATCCCAGTTGGCTCACCAAATTGTTTTCTTCTAGGTTGAAGCGTTCGTCTACAGTAGCAGTTTTTATATTTAGGTTTCCCTCTGTTCTCTCCCATATAGATAGATGAATTTGGAACTCTAAATCCAAAATGGTTTGTAGTAGCTCTTTGAAACTTGACAAAAAATGTATTTCTCAGTTTTGTCTCTATGGTTTGTTTCCTCTTCAAGTAGCCCTAAGCAGAGACTGTGGAAAAGCACTTTCATTGAGAGGGGTTGCCAAGCTTCCAAGAAATTCGGATTTCCGAAATAAGAGCAAATATTTTTTTCACCCAATCTTGATGATACGTGGTGGTAATGAAAAGTACACAAATCGCACTTGGCTCACCAAATTGTGTTCTTCTAGGTTGATGCGTTCATCTACAGTAGCAGTATTTATATTTAGGTTTCCCTGTGTTCTCTCCTATACAGATAGATGAATTTGGAACTCTAAATCCAACATGGTTTGTAGGAGCTCTTTGAAACTGACAAAAAAAAATGGTTCTCAGTTTTGTCTCTATGGTTTGTTTCCTCTTCAATTAGCCCTAAGCAGAGACTGTGGAAAAGCACTTTCATTGAAAGGTATTGCCAAGTTTCCAAGAAATTACGAGTTTACGAAATACCAGCAAATATTTTTTCACCCAAACGTGATGATATGTGGTGGCAATGACAAGTACACAAATCCCACTTGGCTCACCAAATTTTGTTCTTCTAGGTTTAAGCGTTCATTTACACTAGCAGTTTTTATTTTTAAGTTTCACTCTGTTCTCCCCTATATAGATAGATGAATTTGGAACACTAAATCAAACATGGTTTATAGTAGCTCTATGAAACTTAACAAAATAAAGGAGTTCTCAGTTCATTCTCTATGGTTTCTTTCCTCTTCGAGTAGCCCTAGGCACAGACTGTGAAAAAGCACTTTCATTGAGAGGGGTTGCCAAGCTTCTAGGAAATAACGAGTTTCTGAAATACCAGCAAATATTTTTTCACCCAATCTTGATGATACTTGGTGGTAATGATCAGTACACCAATCCCACTTGGCTCACCAATTTTTGTTCTTCTAGGTTTAAGCGTTCGTCTTCAGTAGCAGTTTTTATATTTAGGTTTCACTCTGTTCTCTCTTATATAGATAGGTAAATTTGGAACTCTAAATCCAACATGGTTTGTAGTAGCTCTTTGAAACTTGACAAAATAAAGTAGTTCTCAGTTTTGTCTGTATGGTTGGTTTCCTCTTCAACTAGCCCTAGGCAGAGACTCTGGAAAAGCACTTTTATTGAGAGGGGTTGCCAAGCTTCCAAGAAATAAGGAGTTTCCGAAATACCAGCAAATATTTTTTCACCGAATTTTGATGATACATGGTGGTAATGACAAGTACACAAATCCCACTTGGCTCCCCAAATTTTGTTGTTCTAGGTTTAAGCGTTCATCTACAGTAGCAGTTTTTATTTTTAGGTTTCACTCTGTTCTAGCCTATATAGGTAGATGAATTTTTAACTGTAAATCCAACACGGTTTGTAGTAGCTCTTTGAAACTTGACAAAATAAAGGAGTTCTCAGTTTTTTCTCTATGGTTTGTTTCCTCTTCAAGTAGCACTAGGCACAGACTGTGAAAAAGCACTTTCATTGAGAGGGGTTGCCATGCTTCCAAGAAATAAGGAGTTTCCGAAATAACAGCAAATATTTTTTCACCCAATCTTGATGATACATGGTGGTAATGATCAGTACACAAATCCCACTTGGCTCACCAAATTGTGTTCTTCTAGGTTGAAGCGTTCGTCTACAGTAGCAGTTTTTGTATTTAGGTTTCCCTCTGTTCTCTCCTATATAGAGAGATGAATATGGAACTCTAAATCCAACATGGTTTGTGGTAGCTGTTTGAAACTTGACAAAAAAAGTGGTTCTCAGTTTTGTCTCTATGGTTTTTTCCTCTTCAAGTAGCCCTAAGCGGAGACTGTGGAAAAGGGCTTTCATTGAAAGGGGTTGCCAAGCTTCCAAGAAATTACGAGTTTACGAAATACCAGCAAATATTTTTTCACCCAATCTTGATGCTACGTGGTGGTAATGACAAGTACACAGATCCCACTTGGCTCACCAAATTTTGTTCTTCTATGGTGAAGCGTTCGTCTACAGTAGCAGTTTTTATTTTTAGGTTACACTGTTATCTCCCATATAGATAGATGAATTTGGAACTCTAAATCCAACATGGTTTGTAGAAGCTCTTTGAAACTTGACAAAATTAAGCAGTTCTCCGTTTTGTCTCTATGGTTTGTTTCCTCTTAAAGTAGCCCTAGGTACAGACTGTGGAAAAGCACTTTCATTGAAAGGGGTTGCCAAGCTTCCCAGAAATAACTAGTTTCCGAAATACCAGCAAATATTTTTTCACCCAAACGTGATGATACTTGGTGGTAATGATCAGTACACAAATCCTACATGGCTCACCAAATTTTGTTCTAGTAGGTTGAAGCGTTCTTCTACAGTAGCAGTTTTTATATTTAGGTTTCCCTGTGTTCTCTCCTGTACAGATAGATGAATTTGGAACTCTAAATCCAACATGGCTTGTAGGAGCTCTTTGAAACTTGACAAAAAAAAGTGGTTCTCAGTTTTGTCTCTATGGTTTGTTTTCTCTTCAAGTAGCCCTAGGCACACACTATGGAAAAGCACTTTCATTTGAAGGGGTTGCCAAGTTTCCAAGACATAACGAGGTTCCTAAATACCAGCAAATATTTTTTCACCCAATCTTGATGATACTTGGTGGTAATGATAAGTACACAAATCCCAGTTGGCTCACCAAATTGTTTTCTTCTAGGTTGAAGCGTTCGTCTACAGTAGCAGTTTTTATATTTAGGTTTCCCTCTGTTCTCTCCCATATAGATAGATGAATTTGGAACTCTAAATCCAAAATGGTTTGTAGTAGCTCTTTGAAACTTGACAAAAAATGTATTTCTCAGTTTTGTCTCTATGGTTTGTTTCCTCTTCAAGTAGCCCTAAGCAGAGACTGTGGAAAAGCACTTTCATTGAGAGGGGTTGCCAAGCTTCCAAGAAATTCGGATTTCCGAAATAAGAGCAAATATTTTTTTCACCCAATCTTGATGATACGTGGTGGTAATGAAAAGTACACAAATCGCACTTGGCTCACCAAATTGTGTTCTTCTAGGTTGATGCGTTCATCTACAGTAGCAGTATTTATATTTAGGTTTCCCTGTGTTCTCTCCTATACAGATAGATGAATTTGGAACTCTAAATCCAACATGGTTTGTAGGAGCTCTTTGAAACTGACAAAAAAAAATGGTTCTCAGTTTTGTCTCTATGGTTTGTTTCCTCTTCAATTAGCCCTAAGCAGAGACTGTGGAAAAGCACTTTCATTGAAAAGTATTGCCAAGGTTCCAAGAAATTACGAGTTTACGAAATACCAGCAAATATTTTTTCACCCAAACGTGATGATATGTGGTGGCAATGACAAGTACACAAATCCCACTTGGCTCACCAAATTTTGTTCTTCTAGGTTTAAGCGTTCATTTACACTAGCAGTTTTTATTTTTAAGTTTCACTCTGTTCTCCCCTATATAGATAGATGAATTTGGAACACTAAATCAAACATGGTTTATAGTAGCTCTATGAAACTTAACAAAATAAAGGAGTTCTCAGTTCATTCTCTATGGTTTCTTTCCTCTTCGAGTAGCCCTAGGCACAGACTGTGAAAAAGCACTTTCATTGAGAGGGGTTGCCAAGCTTCTAGGAAATAACGAGTTTCTGAAATACCAGCAAATATTTTTTCACCCAATCTTG
>NW_027511930.1:0-19611 GCF_048772815.1 Callospermophilus lateralis
AAACCTAAAAATTCAACTGTTACTGGAAACGAATTATTCAACCTAGAAGAATAAAAATTGGGCACCAAGTGGGCTTAGTGAACTGATCATTACCACCAAGTATCATCAAGATTTGGTGAAAAAATGTTTGCTGAGATTTAAGAAACTAGTAGTTTTTTGGAAGCTTGGAAACCCCTTTCAAACGAAAGTGTATTTCGCCAGTGTCTGCATGGGGTACTTCAAGAGGAAACAAACCATAGAGATAGAAATTAGAACTACTTCATTTGGTCAAGTTTCAAGGAGCTAGCACAAACCGTGTTTGATTTAGAATTCCAAACACAGCTATCTATGTAGGAGAAAACAGAGTGAAACCTAAAAATTCAAACTGTTACTGGAAACGAATGCTTGAAGCTAGAAGAGTGAAAATTGGGCAGCCAAGAGGGCTTAGTGAACTGATCATTACCAGCAAGTATCATCAAGATTTGGTGAAAAAATGTTTGCTGAGATTTCAGCAAACTAGAAGTTTTTTGGAAGCTTGGCAACCCCTTTCAAACGAAAGTGTTTTTCGCCAGTCTCTGCATGGGGTACTTCAAGAGGAAACAAACCATAGAGATAGAACTTAGAACTACTACATTTGGTCAAGTTTCAAGGAGCTAGCACAAACCGTGTTTGATTTAGAGTTTGAAACACATCTATCTATGTTGCAGAAAACAGAGTGAAACCTAAAAATTCAAAGTGTTACTGGAAACGAACGCTTGAACCTAGAAGAGTGAAAAGAGGGCAGTCAAGTGGGCTTAGTGAACTGATCATTACCAACAAGTATCATCAAGATTTGGTAAAAAATGTTTGCTGAGATTTCAGCAAACTAGTAGTTTTTGGGAAGCTTGGCAACCCCGTTCAAACGAAAGTGTTTTTCGCCAGTCTCTGCATGGAGTACTTCAAGAGGAAACAAACCATAGAGATAGAACTTAGAACTTCTTCATTTGGTCAAGTTTCAAGGAGCTAGCACAAACCGTGTTTGATTTAGAATTCCAAACACAGCTATCTATGTAGGAGAAAACAGAGTGAAACCTAAAAATTCAAACTGTTACTGGAAACGAACGCTTGAAGCTAGGAGAGTGAAAATTGGGCAGCCAAGTGGGCTTAGTGAACTGATCATTACCACCAAGTATCATGAAGATTTGGTGAAAAAATGTTTTCTGAGATTTCAGCAAACTAGTAGTTTTTTTAAGCTTGGCAACCCCTTTCAAACGAAAGTGTTTTTTGCCAGTCTCTGCATGGGGTACTTCAAGCGGAAACAAACCATAGAGATAGAACTTAGAACTACTTCATTTTGTCAAGTTTCAAGGAGCTAGCACAAACCGTGTTTGATTTAGAATTCCAAACACAGCTATCTATAGGAGAAAACAGAGTGAAACCTAAAAATTCAAACTGTTACTGGAAACGAATTATTCAACCTAGAAGAATAAAAATTGGGCACCAAGTGGGCTTAGTGAACTGACCATTACCACCAAGTATCATCAAGATTTGGTGAAAAAATGTTTGCTGAGATTTAAGAAACTAGTAGTTTTTTGGAAGCTTGGAAACCCCTTTCAAACGAAAGTGTATTTCGCCAGTGTCTGCATGGGGTACTTCAAGAGGAAACAAACCATAGAGATAGAACTTAGAACTACTTCATTTGGTCAAGTTTCAAGGAGCTAGCACAAACCGTGTTTGATTTAGAATTCCAAACACAGCTATCTATGTAGGAGAAAACAGAGTGAAACCTAAAAATTCAAACTGTTACTGGAAACGAATGCTTGAAGCTAGAAGAGTGAAAATTGGGCAGCCAAGAGGGCTTAGTGAACTGATCCTTACCAGCAATTATCATCAAGATTTGGTGAAAAAATGTTTGCTGAGATTTCAGCAAACTAGAAGTTTTTTGGAAGCTTGGCAACCCCTTTAAAACGAAAGTGTTTTTCGCCAGTCTCTGCATGGGGTACTTCAAGAGGAAACAAACCGTAGAGATAGAACTTAGAACTACTACATTTGGTCAAGTTTCAAGGAGCTAGCACAAACCGTGTTTGATTTAGAATTCCAAACACAGCTATCTATAGGAGAAAACAGAGTGAAACCTAAAAATTCAAACTGTTACTGGAAACGAATTATTCAACCTAGAAGAATAAAAATTGGGCACCAAGTGGGCTTAGTGAACTGACCATTACCACCAAGTATCATCAAGATTTGGTGAAAAAATGTTTGCTGAGATTTAAGAAACTAGTAGTTTTTTGGAAGCTTGGAAACCCCTTTCAAACGAAAGTGTATTTCGCCAGTGTCTGCATGGGGTACTTCAAGAGGAAACAAACCATAGAGATAGAACTTAGAACTACTTCATTTGGTCAAGTTTCAAGGAGCTAGCACAAACCGTGTTTGATTTAGAATTCCAAACACAGCTATCTATGTAGGAGAAAACAGAGTGAAACCTAAAAATTCAAACTGTTACTGGAAACGAACGCTTGAAGCTAGAAGAGTGAAAATTGGGCAGCCAAGAGGGCTTAGTGAACTGATCCTTACCAGCAATTATCATCAAGATTTGGTGAAAAAATGTTTGCTGAGATTTCAGCAAACTAGAAGTTTTTTGGAAGCTTGGCAACCCCTTTAAAACGAAAGTGTTTTTCGCCAGTCTCTGCATGGGGTACTTCAAGAGGAAACAAACCGTAGAGATAGAACTTAGAACTACTACATTTGGTCAAGTTTCAAGGAGCTAGCACAAACCGTGTTTGATTTAGAGTTTCAAACACATCTATCTATGTTGCAGAAAACAGAGTGAAACCTAAAAATTCAAAGTGTTACTGGAAACGAACGCTTGAACCTAGAAGAGTGAAAATTGGGCAGCCAAGAGTGCTTAGTGAACTGATCATTACCACCAAGTATCATCAAGATTTGGTGAAAAAATATTTGCTGAGATTTCAGGAAACTAGTAGCTTTTTGGATCTTGGCAACCCCTTTCAAGCAAAAGTGTTTTTCGCCAGTCTCTGCATGGGGTACTTCAAGAAAAAACAAACCATAGAAATAGAACTTGGAACTACTTCATTTGGTCAAGTTTCAAGGAGCTAGCACAAACCGTGTTTGATTTAGAATTCCAAACACAGCTATCTATGTAGGAGAAAACAGAGTGAAACCTAAAAATTCAAACTGTTACTGGAAACGAACGCTTGAAGCTAGAAGAGTGAAAATTGGGCAGCCAAGTGGGCTTAGTGAACTGATCATTACCACCAAGTATCATGAAGATTTGGTGAAAAAATGTTTGCTGAGATTTCAGCAAACTAGTAGTGTTTTGGAAGCTTGGCAACCCCTTTCAAACCAAAGTGTTTTTTGCCAGTCTCTGCATTGGGTAGTTCAAGAGGAAACAAACCATTGAGATAGAACTTAGAACTACTTCATTTTGTCAAGTTTCAAGGAGCTAGCACAAACCGTGTTTGATTTAGAATTCCAAACAGAGCTATCTATAGGAGAAAACAGAGTGAAACCTAAAAATTCAAACTGTTACTGGAAACGAATGCTTCAACCTAGAAGAATAAAAATTGGGCAGCCAAGTGGGCTTAGTGAACTGATCATTACCACCAAGTATCATCAAGATTTGGTGAAAAAATGTTTGCTGAGATTTCAGCAAACTAGTAGTTTTTGGAAGCTTCGCAACCCCTTTCAAACGAAAGTGTTTTTCACCAGTCTCTGCATGGGGTACTTCAAGAGGACACAAACCATAGAGATAGAACTTAGAACTACTTCATTTGGTCAAGTTTCAGGGAGCTAGCACAAACCGTGTTTGATTTAGAATTCCAAACACAACTATCTATGTAGGAGAAAACAGAGTGAAACAAAAATTCAAAGTGTTGCTGGAAACAAACGCTTGAACCTAGAAGAGTGAAAATTGGGCAGCCAAGTGGGCTTAGTGTACTGATCATTACCACCAAGTATCATCAAGATTTGGTGAAAAAATATTTGCTGAGATTTCAGCAAACTAGTAGTTTTTTGGAAGCTTGGCAACCCCTTTCAAACGAAAGTGTTTTTCGCCAGTCTCTGCATGGGGTACATCAAGAGGAAACAAACCATAGAGATAGAACATAGAACTACTTCATTTTGTCAAGTTTCAAGGAGCTAGAAAAAACCGTGTTTGATTTAGAGTTTCAAACACATCTATCTATATAGCAGAAAACAGAGTGAAACCTAAAAATTCAAAGTGATACTGGAAACGAACTCTTGAACCTAGAAGAGTGAAAATTGGGCAGCCAAGTGGGCTTAGTGAACTGATCATTACCACCAAGTATCATGAAGATTTGGTGAAAAAATGTTTGCTGAGATTTCAGCAAACTAGTAGTGTTTTGGAAGCTTGGCAACCCCTTTCAAACCAAAGTGTTTTTTGCCAGTCTCTGCATGGGGTAGTTCAAGAGGAAACAAACCATAGAGATAGAACTTAGAACTTCTTCATTTTGTCAAGTTTCAAGGAGATAGCACAAACCGTGTTTGATTTAGAATTCCAAACACAGCTATCTATAGGAGAAAACAGAGTGAAACCTAAAAATTCAAACTGTTACTGGAAAGGAATGCTTCAACCTAGAAGAATAAAAATTGGGCACCAAGTGGGCTTAGTGAACTGATCATTACCACCAAGTATCATCAAGATTTGGTGAAAAAATGTTTGCTGAGATTTAAGAAACTAGTAGTTTTTTGGAAGCTTGGAAACCCCTTTCAAACGAAAGTGTTTTTCGCCAGTCTCTGCATGGGGTACTTCAAGAGGAAACAAACCATAGAGATAGAACTTAGAACTACTTCATTTTGTCAAGTTTCAAGGAGCTAGCACAAACCGTGTTTGATTTAGAATTCCAAACACAACTATCTATGTAGGAGAAAACAGAGTGAAACAAAAATTCAAAGTGTTGCTGGAAACAAACGCTTGAACCTAGAAGAGTGAAAATTGGGCAGCCAAGTGGGCTTAGTGAACTGATCATTACCACCAAGTATCATCAAGATTTGGTGAAAAAATATTTGCTGAGATTTCAGCAAACTAGTAGTTTTTTGGAAGCTTGGCAACCCCTTTCAAACGAAAGTGTTTTTCGCCAGTCTCTGCATGGGGTACATCAAGAGGAAACAAACCATAGAAATAGAACTTAGAACTACTTCATTTGGTCAAGTTTCAAGCAGCTAGCACAAACCGTGTTTGATTTAGAATTCCAAACACAGCTATCTATGTAGGAGAAAACAGAGTGAAACCTAAAAATTCAAACTGTTACTGGAAACGAACGCTTGAAGCTAGAAGAGTGAAAATTGGGCAGCCAAATGGTCTTAGTGAAGTGATCATTACCACCAAGTATCATGAAGATTTGGTGAAAAAATATTTGCTGAGATTTCAGCAAACTAGTAGTTTTTTGGAAGGTTGGCAACCCGTTTCAAACGAAAGTGTATTTCGCCAGTCTCTGCATGGGGTACTTCAAGAAGAAACAAACCATAGAGATAGAACTTAGAACTACTTCATTTTGTCAAGTTTCAAGGAGCTAGGAAAAACCGTGTTTGATTTAGAGTTTCAAACACATCTATCTATATAGCAGAAAACAGAGTGAAACCTAAAAATTCAAAGTGATACTGGAAACGAACTCTTGAACTTAGAAGAGTGAAAATTGGGCAGCCAAGTGGGCTTAGTGAACTGATCATTACCACCAAGTATCATCAAGATTTGGTGAAAAAATATTTGCTGAGATTTCAGGAAACTAGTAGCTTTTTGGATCTTGGCAACCCCTTTCAAGCAAAAGTGTTTTTCGCCAGTCTCTGCATGGGGTACATCAAGAGGCAACAAACCATAGAAATAGAACTTAGAACTACTTCATTTGGTCAGGTTTCAAGGAGCTAGCACAAACCGTGTATGATTTAGAATTCCAAACACAGCTATCTATGTAGGAGAAAACAGAGTGAAACCTAAAAATTCAAACTGTTACTGGAAACAAACGCTTGAAGTTCGAAGAGTGAAAATTGGGCAGCCAAGTGGGCTTAGTGAACTGATCATTACCACCAAGTATCATGAAGATTTGGTGAAAAAATGTTTGCTGAGATTTCAGCAAACTAGTAGTGTTTTGGAAGCTTGGCAACGCCTTTCAAACGAAAGTGTTTTTTGCCAGTCTCTGCATGGGGTTCTTCAAGAGGAAGCAAACCATAGAGATAGAACTTAGAACTTCTTCATTTTGTCAAGTTTCAAGGAGCTAGCACAAACCGTGTTTGATTTAGAATTCCAAACACAGCTATCTATAGGAGAAAACAGAGTGAAACCTAAAAATTCAAACTGTTACTGGATAGGAATGCTTCAACCTAGAAGAATAAAAATTGGGCACCAAGTGGGCTTAGTGAACTGATCATTACCACCAAGTATCATCAAGATTTGGTGAAAAAATGTTTGCTGAGATTTAAGAAACTAGTAGTTTTTTGGAAGCTTGGAAACCCCTTTCTAACAAAAGTGTTTTTCGCCAGTCTCTGCATGGGGTACTTCAAGAGGAAACAAACCATAGAGATAGAACTTAGAACTACTTCATTTTGTCAAGTTTCAAGGAGCTAGCAAAAACCGTGTTTGACTTAGAATTCCAAACAGAGCTATCTATAGGAGAAAACAGAGTGAAACCTAAAAATTCAAACTGTTACTGGAAACGAATGCTTCAACCTAGAAGAATAAAAATTGGGCAGCCAAGTGGGCTTAGTGAACTGATCATTACCACCAAGTATCATCAAGATTTGGTGAAAAAATGTTTGCTGAGATTTCAGCAAACTAGTAGTTTTTTGGAAGCTTCGCAACCCCTTTCAAACGAAAGTGTTTTTCGCCAGTCTCTGCATGGGGTACTTCAAGAGGACACAAATCATAGAGATAGAACTTAGAACTACTTCATTTGGTCAAGTTTCAAGGAGCTAGCACAAACCGTGTTTGATTTAGAATTCCAAACACAACTATCTATGTAGGAGAAAACAGAGTGAAACCTAAAAATTCAAAGTGTTGCTGGAAACAAACGCTTGAACCTAGAAGAGTGAAAATTGGGCAGCCAAGTGGGCTTAGTGAACTGATCATTACCACCAAGTATCATCAAGATTTGGTGAAAAAATATTTGCTGAGATTTCAGCAAACTAGTAGTTTTTTGGAAGCTTGGCAACCCCTTTCAAACGAAAGTGTTTTTCGCCAGTCTCTGCATCGGGTACATCAAGAGGAAACAAACCATAGAGATAGAACTTAGAACTACTTCATTTGGTCAAGTTTCAAGGAGCTAGCACAAACCGTGTTTGATTTAGAATTCCAAACACAGCTATCTATGTAGGAGAAAACAGAGTGAAACCTAAAATTTCAAACTGTTACTGGAAACGAATGCGTCAACCTAGATGAATAAAAATTCGGCAGCCAAGTGGGCTTAGTGAACTGATCATTACCACCAAGTATCATCAAGATTTGGTGAAAAAATGTTTGCTGAGATTTCAGCAAACTAGTAGTTTTTTGGAAGGTTGGCAACCCGTTTCAAACGAAAGTGTTTTTCGCCAGTCTCTGCATGGGGTACATCAAGAGGAAACAAACCATAGAGATAGAACTTAGAACTACTTCATTTGGTCAAGTTTCAAGGAGCTAGCACAAACCGTGTTTGATTTAGAATTCCAAACACAGCTATCTATGTAGGAGAAAACAGTGTGAAACCTAAAAATTCAAACTGTTACTGGAAACGAACGCTTGAAGCTAGAAGAGTGAAAATTGGGCAGCCAAATGGTCTTAGTGAAGTGATCATTACCACCAAGTATCATGAAGATTTGGTGAAAAAATATTTGCTGAGATTTCAGCAAACTAGTAGTTTTTTGGAAGGTTGGCAACCCCTTTCAAACGAAAGTGTATTTCGCCAGTCTCTGCATGGGGTACTTCAAGAAGAAACAAACCATAGCGATAGAACTTAGAACTACTTCATTTTGTCAAGTTTCAAGGAGCTAGGAAAAACCGTGTTTGATTTAGAATTCCAAACACAGCTATCTATGTAGGAGAAAACAGAGTGAAACCTAAGTATTCAAACTGTTACTGGAAACGAACGCTTGAAGCTAGAAGAGTGAAAATTGGGCAGCCAAATGGTCTTAGTGAAGTGATCATTACCACCAAGTATCATGAAGATTTGGTGAAAAAATGTTTGCTGAGATTTCAGCAAACTAGTAGTTTTTTGGAAGGTTGGCAACCCCTTTCAAACGAAACTGTATTTCGCCAGTCTCTGCATGGGGTACTACAAGAAGAAACAAACCATAGAGATAGAACATGGAACTACTTCATTTGGTCAAGTTTCAAGGAGCTAGGAAAAACTGTGTTTGATTTAGAGTTTCAAACACATCTATCTATATAGCAGAAAACAGAGTGAAAACTAAAAATTCAAAGTGATACTGGAAACGAACTCTTGAACCTAGAAGAGTGAAAATTGGGCAGCCAAGTGGGCTTAGTGAACTGATCATTACCACCAAGTATCATCAAGATTTGGTGAAAAAATATTTGCTGAGATTTCAGGAAACTAGTAGCTTTTTGGATCTTGGAAACCCCTTTCAAGCAAAAGTGTTTTTCGCCAGTCTCTGCATGGGGTACATCAAGAGGAAACAAACCATAGAAATAGAACTTGGAACTACTTCATTTGGTCAAGTTTCAAGGAGCTAGCAAAAACCATGTTTGATTTAGAATTCCAAACACAGCTATCTATGTAGGAGAAAACAGAGTGAAACCTAAAAATTCAAACTGTTACTGGAAACGAATGCGTCAACCTAGATGAATAAAAATTCGTCAGCCAAGTGGGCTTAGTGAACTGATCATTACCACCAAGTATCATCAAGATTTGGTGAAAAAATGTTTGCTGAGATTTCAGCAAACTAGTAGTTTTTTGGAAGCTTGGCAACCCCTTTAAACGAAAGTGTTTTTCGCCAGTCTCTGCATGGGGTACTTCAAGAGGAAACAAACTATAGAGATAGAACTTAGAACTACTACATTTGGTCAAGTTTCAAGGAGCTAGCACAAACCGTGTTTGATTTAGAGTTTCAAACACATCTATCTATGTTGCAGAAAACAGAGTGAAACCTAAAAATTCAAAGTGTTACTGGAAACGAACGCTTGAACCTAGAAGAGTGAAAATTGGGCAGCCAAGTGGGCTTAGTGAACTGATCATTACCAACAAGTATCATCAAGATTTGGTAAAAAATGTTTGCTGAGATTTCAGCAAACTAGTAGTTTTTTGGAAGCTTGGCAACCCCTTTCAAACGAAAGTGTTTTTCGCCAGTCTCTGCATGGAGTACTTCAAGAGGAAACAAACCATAGAGATAGAACTTAGAACTACTTCATTTTGTCAAGTTTCAAGGAGCTAGGAAAAACCGTGTTTGATTTAGAGTTTCAAACACATCTATCTATATAGCAGAAAACAGAGTGAAACCTAAAAATTCAAAGTGATACTGGAAACGAACTCTTGAACCTAGAAGAGTGAAAATTGGGCAGCCAAGTGGGCTTAGTGAACTGATCATTACCACCAAGTATCATCAAGATTTGGTGAAAAAATATTTGCTGAGATTTCAGGAAACTAGTAGCTTATTGGATCTTGGCAACCCCTTTCAAGCAAAAGTGTTTTTCGCCAGTCTCTGCATGGGGTACTTCAAGAGGAAACAAACCATAGAAATAGAACTTGGAACTACTTCATTTGGTCAAGTTTCAAGGAGCTAGCAAAAACCGTGTTTGATTTAGAATTCCAAACACAGCTATCTATGTAGGAGAAAACAGAGTGAAACCTAAAAATTCAAACTGTTACTGGAAACGAATGCGTCAAACTAGATGAATAAAAATTCGGCAGCCAAGTGGGCTTAGTGAACTGATCATTACCACCAAGTATCAAGATTTGGTGAAAAAATGTTTGCTGAGATTTCAGCAAACTAGTAGTTTTTTGGAAGCTTGGCAACCCCTTTCAAACGAAAGTGTTTTTCGCCAGTCTCTGCATGGGGTACATCAAGAGGAAACAAACCATAGAGATAGAACTTAGAACTACTTCATTTGGTCAAGTTTCAAGGAGCTAGCACAAACCGTGTTTGATTTAGAATTCCAAACACAGCTATCTATGTAGGAGAAAACAGAGTGAAACCTAAAAATTCAAACTGTTACTGGAAACGAACGCTTGAAGCTAGAAGAGTGAAATATGGGCAGCCAAATGGTCTTAGTGAAGTGATCATTACCACCAAGTATCATGAAGATTTGGTGAAAAGATGTTTGCTGAGATTTCAGCAAACTAGTAGTTTTTTGGAAGGTTGGCAACCCCTTTCAAACGAAAGTGTATTTCGCCAGTCTCTGCATGGGGTACTTCAAGAAGAAACAAACCATAGAGATAGAACTTAGAACTACTTCATTTTGTCAAGTTTCAAGGAGCTAGGAAAAACTGTGTTTGATTTAGAGTTTCAAACACATCTATCTATATAGCAGAAAACAGAGTGAAACCTAAAAATTCAAAGTGATACTGGAAACGAACTCTTGAACCTAGAAGAGTGAAAATTGGGCAGCCAAGTGGGCTTAGTGAACTGATCATTACCACCAAGTATCATCAAGATTTGGTGAAAAAATGTTTGCTGAGATTTCAGCAAACTAGTAGTTTTTTGGAAGCTTGGCAACCCCTTTCAAACGAAAGTGTTTTTCGCCAGTCTCTGGATGGGGTACATCAAGAGGAAACAAACCATAGAGATAGAAATTAGAACTACTTCATTTGGTCAAGTTTCAAGGAGCTAGCACAAACCGTGTTTGATTTAGAATTCCAAACACAGCTATCTATGTAGGAGAAAACAGAGTGAAACCTAAAAATTCAAACTGTTACTGGAAACGAATGCGTCAACCTAGATGAATAAAAATTCGGCAGCCAAGTGGGCTTAGTGAAGTGATCATTACCACCAAGTATCATGAAGATTTGGTGAAAAAATGTTTGCTGAGATTTCAGCAAACTAGTAGTTTTTTGGAAGGTTGGCAACCCCTTTCAAACGAAAGTGTATTTCGCCAGTCTCTGCATGGGGTACTTCAAGAAGAAACAAACCATAGCGATAGAACTTAGAACTACTTCATTTTGTCAAGTTTCAAGGAGCTAGGAAAAACCGTGTTTGATTTAGAATTCCAAACACAGCTATCTATGTAGGAGAAAACAGAGTGAAACCTAAAAATTCAAACTGTTACTGGAAACGAACGCTTGAAGCTAGAAGAGTGAAAATTGGGCAGCCAAATGGTCTTAGTGAAGTGATCATTACCACCAAGTATCATGAAGATTTGGTGAAAAAATGTTTGCTGAGATTTCAGCAAACTAGTAGTTTTTTGGAAGTTTGGCAACCCCTTTCAAACGAAAGTGTATTTCGCCAGTCTCTGCATGGGGTACTACAAGAAGAAACAAACAATAGAGATAGAACTTGGAACTACTTCATTTGGTCAAGTTTCAAGGAGCTAGGAAAAACCGTGTTTGATTTAGAGTTTCAAACACATCTATCTATATAGCAGAAAACAGAGTGAAACCTAAAAATTCAAAGTGATACTGGAAACGAACTCTTGAACCTAGAAGAGTGAAAATTGGGCAGCCAAGTGGGCTTAGTGAACTGATCATTACCACCAAGTATCATCAAGATTTGGTGAAAAAATATTTGCTGAGATTTCAGGAAACTAGTAGCTTTTTGGATCTTGGCAACCCCTTTCAAGCAAAAGTGTTTTTCGCCAGTCTCTGCATGGGGTACTTCAAGAGGAAACAAACCATAGAAATAGAACATGGAACTACTTCATTTGGTCAAGTTTCAAGGAGCTAGCAAAAACCATGTTTGATTTAGAATTCCAAACACAGCTATCTATGTAGGAGAAAACAGAGTGAAACCTAAAATTTCAAACTGTTACTGGAAACGAATGCGTCAACCTAGATGAATAAAAATTCGTCAGCCAAGTTGGCTTAGTGAACTGATCATTACCACCAAGTATCATCAAGATTTGGTGAAAAAATGTTTGCTGAGATTTCAGCAAACTAGTAGTTTTTTGGAAGCTTGGCAACCCCTTTCAAACGAAAGTGTTTTTCGCCAGTCTCTGCATGGGGTACTTCAAGAGGAAACAAACTATAGAGATAGAACTTAGAACTACTACATTTGGTCAAGTTTCAAGGAGCTAGCACAAACCGTGTTTGATTTAGAGTTTCAAACACATCTATCTATGTTGCAGAAAACAGAGTGAAACCTAAAAATTCAAAGTGTTACTGGAAACGAACGCTTGAACCTAGAAGAGTGAAAATTGGGCAGCCAAGTGGGCTTAGTGAACTGATCATTACCAACAAGTATCATCAAGATTTGGTAAAAAATGTTTGCTGAGATTTCAGCAAACTAGTAGTTTTTTGGAAGCTTGGCAACCCCTTTCAAACGAAAGTGTTTTTCGCCAGTCTCTGCATGGAGTACTTCAAGAGGAAACAAACCATATAGATAGAACTTAGAACTACTTCATTTGGTCAAGTTTCAAGGAGCTAGCACAAACCGTGTTTGATTTAGAATTCCAAACACAGCTATCTATGTAGGAGAAAACAGAGTGAAACCTAAAAATTCAAAGTGTTACTGGAAACGAACGCTTGAACCTAGAAGAGTGATAATTGGGCAGCCAAGAGTGCTTAGTGAACTGATCATTACCACCAAGTATCATCAAGATTTGGTGAAAAAATATTTGCTGAGATTTCATTAAACAAGTAGCTTTTTGGATCTTGGCAACCCCTTTCAAGCAAAAGTGTTTTTCGCCAGTCTCTGCATGGGGTACTTCAAGAGGAAACAAACCATAGAAATAGAACTTGGAACTACTTCATTTGGTCAAGTTTCAAGGAGCTAGCACAAACCGTGTTTGATTTAGAATTCCAAACACAGCTATCTATGTAGGAGAAAACAGAGTGAAACCTAAAAATTCAAACTGTTACTGGAAACGAATGCGTCAACCTAGATGAATAAAAATTCGGCAGCCAAGTGGGCTTAGTGAACTGATCATTACCACCAAGTATCATGACGATTTGGTGAAAAAATGTTTGCTGAGATTTCAGCAAACTAGTAGTTTTTGGAAGCTTGGCAACCCCTTTCAAACGAAAGTGTTTTTCGCCAGTTTTTGCATGGGATACTTCAAGAGGAAACAAACCATAGAGATAGAACTTAGAACTACTTCATTTGGTCAAGTTTCAATGAGCCTGCAAAAACCGTGTTTGATTTAGAGTTTCAAACACATCTATCTATATAGCAGAAAAGAGAGTGAAACCTAAAAATTCAAAGTGTTACTGGAAACGAACGCTTGAACCTAGAAGAGTGAAAATTGGGCAGCCAAGTGGGCTTAGTGAACTGATCATTACCACCAAGTATCATGAAGATTTGGTGAAAAAATGTTTGCTGAGATTTAAGAAACTAGTAGTTTTTTGGAAGCTTGGAAACCCCTTTCAAACGAAAGTGTTTTTCGCCACTCTCTGCATGGGGTACTTCAAGAGGAAACAAACCATAGAGATAGAACTTAGAACTACTTCATTTTGTCAAGTTTCAAGGAGCTAGCACAAACCGTGTTTGATTTAGAATTCCAAACAGAGCTATCTATAGGACAAAACAGAGTGAAACCTAAAAATTCAAACTGTTACTGGAAACGAATGCCTCAACCTAGAAGAATAAAAATTGGGCAGCCAAGTGGGCTTAGTGAACTGATCATTACCACCAAGTATCATCAAGATTTGGTGAAAAAATGTTTGCTGAGATTTCAGCAAACTAGTAGTTTTTTGGAAGCTTCGCAACCCCTTTCAAACGAAAGTGTTTTTCACCAGGCTCTGCATGGGGTACTTCAAGAGGACACAAACCATAGAGATAGAACTTAGAACTACTTCATTTGGTCAAGTTTCAAGGAGCTAGCACAAACCGTGTTTGATTTAGAATTCCAAACACAACTATCTATGTAGGAGAAAACAGAGTGAAACCTAAAAATTCAAAGTGTTGCTGGAAACAAACGCTTGAACCTAGAAGAGTGAAAATTGGGCAGCCAAGTGGGCTTAGTGAACTGATCATTACCACCAAGTATCATCAAGATTTGGTGAAAAAATATTTGCTGAGATTTCAGCAAAGTAGTAGTTTTTTGGAAGCTTGGCAACCCCTTTCAAACGAAAGTGTTTTTCGCCAGTCTCTGCATGGGGTACATCAAGAAGAAACAAACCATAG
Organism: Callospermophilus lateralis; assembly: GCF_048772815.1. Lineage (NCBI taxonomy): Eukaryota > Metazoa > Chordata > Mammalia > Rodentia > Sciuridae > Callospermophilus > Callospermophilus lateralis. The sequence continues at coordinate 14,197 of NW_027511930.1, forward strand.
AGATAGAACTTAGAACTACTTCATTTTGTCAAGTTTCAAGGAGCTAGGAAAAACCGTGTTTGATTTAGAGTTTCAAACACATCTATCTATATAGCAGAAAACAGAGTGAAACCTAAAAATTCAAAGTGATACTGGAAACGAACTCTTGAACCTAGAAGAGTGAAAATTGGGCAGCCAAGTGGGCTTAGTGAACTGATCATTACCACCAAGTATCATCAAGATTTGGTGAAAAAATGTTTGCTGAGATTTCAGCAAACTAGTAGTTTTTGGGAAGCTTGGCAACCCCTTTCAAACGAAAGTGTTTTTCGCCAGTTTTTGCATGGGATACTTCAAGAGGAAACAAACCATAGAGATAGAACTTAGAACTACTTCATTTGGTCAAGTTTCAAGGAGCCTGCAAAAACCGTGTTTGATTTAGAGTTTCAAACACATCTATCTATATAGCAGCAAACAGAGTGAAACCTAAAAATTCAAAGTGTTACTGGAAACGAACGCTTGAACCTAGAAGAGTGAAAATTGGGCAGCCAAGTGGGCTTAGTGAACTGATCATTACCACCAAGTATCATGAAGATTTGGTGAAAAAATGTTTGCTGAGATTTCAGCAAACTAGTAGTTTTTTGGAAGCTTGGCAACCCCTTTCAAACAAAAGTGTTTTTTGCCAGTCTCTGCATGGGGTACTTCAAGAGGAAACAAACCATAGAGATAGAACTTAGAACTACTTCATTTTGTCAAGTTTCAAGGAGCTAGCACAAACCGTGTTTGATTTAGAATTCCAAACACAGCTATCTATAGGAGAAAACAGATTGAAACCTAAAAATTCAAACTGTTACTGGAAACGAAAGCTTCAACCTAGAAGAATAAAAATTGGGCAGCCAAGTGGGCTTAGTGAACTGATCATTACCACCAAGTATCATCAAGATTTGGTGAAAAAATGTTTGCTGAGATTTAAGGAAACTAGTAGTTTTTTGGAAGCTTGGCAACCCCTTTCAAACGAAAGTGTTTTTCGCCAGTCTCTGCATGGGGTGCTTCAAGAGGAAACAAACCATAGAGATAGAACTTAGAACTACTTCATTTTGTCAAGTTTCAAGGAGCTAGCACAAACCGTGTATGATTTAGAATTCCAAACACAGCTATCTATGTAGGAGAAAACAGAGTGAAACCTAAAAATTCAAACTGTTACTGGAAACAAACGCTTGAAGTTCGAAGAGTGAAAATTGGGCAGCCAAGTGGGCTTAGTTAACTGATCATTACCACCAAGTATCATGAAGATTTGGTGAAAAAATGTTTGCTGAGATTTCAGCAAACTAGTAGTGTTTTGGAAGCTTGGCAACCCCTTTCAAACGAAAGTGTTTTTTGCCAGTCTCTGCATGGGGTACTTCAAGAGGAAACAAACCATAGAGATAGAACTTAGAACTACTTCATTTGGTCAAGTTTCAAGGAGCTAGCACAAACCGTGTTTGATTTAGAATTCCAAACACAACTATCTATGTAGGAGAAAACAGAGTGAAACCTAAAAATTCAAAGTGTTGCTGGAAACAAACGCTTGAACCTAGAAGAGTGAAAATTGGGCAGCCAAGTGGGCTTAGTGAACTGATCATTACCACCAAGTATCATCAAGATTTGGTGAAAAAATATTTGCTGAGATTTCAGCAAACTAGTAGTTTTTTGGAAGCTTGGCAACCCCTTTCAAACGAAAGTGTTTTTCGCCAGTCTCTGCATGGGGTACATCAAGAGGAAACAAACCGTAGAGATAGAACTTAGAACTACTTCATTTGGTCAAGTTTCAAGGAGCTAGCACAAACCGTGTTTGATTTAGAATTCCAAACACAGCTATCTATGTAGGAGAAAACAGAGTGAAACCTAAAAATTCAAACTGTTACTGGAAACGAACGCTTGAAGCTAGAAGAGTGAAAATTGGGCAGCCAAGTGGTCTTAGTGAAGTGATCATTACCACCAAGTATCATGAAGATTTGGTGAAAAAATATTTGCTGAGATTTCAGCAAACTAGTAGATTTTTGGAAGGTTGGCAACCCCTTTCAAACGAAAGTGTATTCCTCCAGTCTCTGCATGGGGTACTTCAAGAAGAAACAAACCATAGAGATAGAACTTAGAACTACTTCATTTTGTCAAGTTTCAAGGAGCTAGGAAAAACCGTGTTTGATTTAGAGTTTCAAACACATCTATCTATATAGCAGAAAACAGAGTGAAACCTAAAAATTCAAAGTGATACTGGAAACGAACTCTTGAACCTAGAAGAGTGAAAATTGGGCAGCCAAGTGGGCTTAGTGAACTGATCATTACCACCAAGTATCATCAAGATTTGGTGAAAAAATATTTGCTGAGATTTCAGGAAACTAGTAGCTTTTTGGATCTTGGCAACCCCTTTCAAGCAAAAGTGTTTTTCGCCAGTCTCTGCATGGGGTACTTCAAGAGGAAACAAACCATAGAAATAGAACTTGGAACTACTTCATTTGGTCAAGTTTAAAGGAGCTAGCAAAAACCATGTTTGATTTAGAATTCCAAACACAGCTATCTATGTAGGAGAGAACAGAGTGAAACCTCAAAATTCAAACTGTTACTGGAAACGAATGCGTCAACCTAGATGAATAAAAATTCGGCTGCCAATTGGGCTTAGTGAACTGATCATTACCACCAAGTATCATCAAGATTTGGTGAAAAAATGTTTGCTGAGATTTCAGCAAACTAGTAGTTTTTGGGAAGCTTGGCAACCCCTTTCAAACGAAAGTGTTTTTCGCCAGTTTTTGCATGGGATACTTCAAGAGGAAACAAACCATAGAGATAGAACTTAGAACTACTTCATTTGGTCAAGTTTCAAGGAGCCTGCAAAAACCGTGTTTGATTTAGAGTTTCAAACACATCTATCTATATAGCAGAAAACAGAGTGAAACCTAAAAATTCAAAATGATACTGGAAACGAACTCTTGAACCTAGAAGAGTGAAAATTGGGCAGCCAAGTGGGCTTAGTGAACTGATCATTACCACCAAGTATCATCAAGATTTGGTGAAAAAATGTTTGCTGAGATTTCAGCAAACTAGTAGTTTTTGGGAAGCTTGGCAACCCCTTTCAAACGAAAGTGTTTTTCACCAGTTTTTGCATGGGATACTTCAAGAGGAAACAAACCATAGAGATAGAACTTAGAACTACTTCATTTGGTCAAGTTTCAAGGAGCCTGCAAAAACCGTGTTTGATTTAGAGTTTCAAACACATCTATCTATATAGCAGCAAACAGAGTGAAACCTAAAAATTCAAAGTGTTACTGGAAACGAACGCTTGAACCTAGAAGAGTGAAAATTGGGCAGCCAAGTGGGCTTAGTGAACTGATCATTACCACCAAGTATCATGAAGATTTGGTGAAAAAATGTTTGCTGAGATTTCAGCAAACTAGTAGTTTTTTGGAAGCTTGGCAACCCCTTTCAAACAAAAGTGTTTTTTGCCAGTCTCTGCATGGGGTACTTCAAGAGGAAACAAACCATAGAGATAGAACTTAGAACTACTTCATTTTGTCAAGTTTCAAGGAGCTAGCACAAACCGTGTTTGATTTAGAATTCCAAACACAGCTATCTATGTTGGAGAAAACAGATTGAAACCTAAAAATTCAAACTGTTACTGGAAACGAAAGCTTCAACCTAGAAGAATAAAAATTGGGCAGCCAAGTGGGCTTAGTGAACTGATCATTACCACCAAGTATCATCAAGATTTGGTGAAAAAATGTTTGCTGAGATTTAAGGAAACTAGTAGTTTTTTGGAAGCTTGGCAACCCCTTTCAAACGAAAGTGTTTTTCGCCAGTCTCTGCATGGGGTACTTCAAGAGGAAACAAACCATAGAGATAGAACTTAGAACTACTTCATTTTGTCAAGTTTCAAGGAGCTAGCACAAACCGTGTATGATTTAGAATTCCAAACACAGCTATCTATGTAGGAGAAAACAGAGTGAAACCTAAAAATTCAAACTGTTACTGGAAACAAACGCTTGAAGTTCGAAGAGTGAAAATTGGGCAGCCAAGTGGGCTTAGTGAACTGATCATTACCACCAAGTATCATGAAGATTTGGTGAAAAAATGTTTGCTGAGATTTCAGCAAACTAGTAGTGTTTTGGAAGCTTGGCAACCCCTTTAAAACGAAAGTGTTTTTTGCCAGTCTCTGCATGGGGTACTTCAAGAGGAAACAAACCATAGAGATAGAACTTAGAACTACTTCATTTGGTCAAGTTTCAAGGAGCTAGCACAAACCGTGTTTGATTTAGAATTCCAAACACAACTATCTATGTAGGAGAAAACAGAGTGAAACCTAAAAATTCAAAGTGTTGCTGGAAACAAACGCTTGAACCTAGAAGAGTGAAAATTGGGCAGCCAAGTGGGCTTAGTGAACTGATCATTACCACCAAGTATCATCAAGATTTGGTGAAAAAATATTTGCTGAGATTTCAGCAAACTAGTAGTTTTTTGGAAGCTTGGCAACCCCTTTCAAACGAAAGTGTTTTTCGCCAGTCTCTGCATGGGGTACATCAAGAGGAAACAAACCGTAGAGATAGAACTTAGAACTACTTCATTTGGTCAAGTTTCAAGGAGCTAGCACAAACCGTGTTTGATTTAGAATTCCAAACACAGCTATCTATGTAGGAGAAAACAGAGTGAAACCTAAAAATTCAAACTGTTACTGGAAACGAACGCTTGAAGCTAGAAGAGTGAAAATTGGGCAGCCAAGTGGTCTTAGTGAAGTGATCATTACCACCAAGTATCATGAAGATTTGGTGAAAAAATATTTGCTGAGATTTCAGCAAACTAGTAGTTTTTTGGAAGGTTGGCAACCCCTTTCAAACGAAAGTGTATTTCTCCAGTCTCTGCATGGGGTACTTCAAGAAGAAACAAACCATAGAGATAGAACTTAGAACTACTTCATTTTGTCAAGTTTCAAGGAGCTAGGAAAAACCGTGTTTGATTTAGAGTTTCAAACACATCTATCTATATAGCAGAAAACAGAGTGAAACCTAAAAATTCAAAGTGATACTGGAAACGAACTCTTGAACCTAGAAGAGTGAAAATTGGGCAGCCAAGTGGGCTTAGTGAACTGATCATTACCACCAAGTATCATCAAGATTTGGTGAAAAAATATTTGCTGAGATTTCAGGAAACTAGTAGCTTTTTGGATCTTGGAAACCCCTTTCAAGCAAAAGTGTTTTTCGCCAGTCTCTGCATGGGGTACTTCAAGAGGAAACAAACCATAGAAATAGAACTTGGAACTACTTCATTTGGTCAAGTTTAAAGGAGCTAGCAAAAACCATGTTTGATTTAGAATTCCAAACACAGCTATCTATGTAGGAGAGAACAGAGTGAAACCTCAAAATTCAAACTGTTACTGGAAACGAATGCGTCAACCTAGATGAATAAAAATTC
>NW_027511931.1:0-19610 GCF_048772815.1 Callospermophilus lateralis
ACCTAAAATTTAAAAGTGTTACTGGAAACGAACGCTTGAACCTAGAAGAGTAAAAATTGGGCAGCCAAGTGGGCTTAGTGAACTGATCATTACCACCAAGTATCATCAAGTTTTGGTGAAAAAATGTTTGCTGAGATTTCAGCAAACTAGTAGTTTTTTGGAAGCTTGGCAACCCCTTTCAAACGAAAGTGTTTTTCGCCAGTTTCTGCATGGGGTACTTCAAGTGGAAACAAACCATAGAGATAGAACTTAGAACTACTTCATTTGGTCAAGTTTCAAGGAGCTAGCACAAACCGTGTTTGATTTAGAGTTTCAAACACATCTATCTATATAGCAGAAAACAGAGTGAAACCTAAAAATTCAAAGTGTTACTGGAAACGAACGCTTGAACCTAGAAGAGTGAAAGTTGGGCAGCCAAGTGGGATTAGTGAACTGATCATTACCACCAAGTATCATCAAGATTTGGTGAAAAAATGTTTGCTGAGATTTCAGCAAACTAGTAGTTTTTTGGAAGCATGGCAACCCCTTTCAAACGAAAGTGTTTTTCGCCAGTTTCTGCATGGGGTACTTCAAGAGGAAACAAACCATAGAGATAGAACTTAGAACTACTTCATTTTGTCAAGTTTCAAGGAGCTAGCACAAACCGTGTTTGATTTAAAGTTTCAACACATCTATCTATATAGCAGAAAAAAGAGTGAAACCTAAAAATTCAAAGTGTTACTGGAAACGAACGCTTGAACCTAGAAGAGTGAAAATTGGGCAGCCAAGTGGGCTTAGTGAACTGATCATTACCACCAAGAATCATCAAGATTTGGTTAAAAAATGTTTGCTGAGACTTCATCAAACGAGTACTTTTCTGGAAGCTTGGCAACCCCTTTCAAACGAAAGTGTTCTTCGCCAGTCTCTGCATGGGGTACTTCAAGAGGAAACAAACCATAGAGATAGAACTTAGAACTACTTCATTTTGTCAAGTTTCACGGAGCTAGCACAAACCGTGTTTGATTTAGAGTTTCAAACACATCTATCTATATAGCAGAAAACAGCGTGAAACCTAAAAATTCAAACTGTTACTGGAAACGAACGCTTGAACCTAGAAGATTGAAAGTTGGGCAGCCAAGTGGGATTAGTGTACTGATCATTACCACCAAGTATCATCAAGATTTGGTGAAAAAATGTTTGCTGAGATTTCAGCAAACTAGTAGTTTTTTGGAAGATGGCAACCCCTTTAAAACGAAAGTGTTTTTCGCCAGTCTCTGCATGGGGTATTTCAAGAGGAAACAAACCATAGAGACAGAACTTAGAACTACTTCATTTGGTCAAGTTTCAAGGAGCTAGCACAAACCGTGTTTGATTTAGAGTTTCAAACACATCTATCTATATAGCAGAAAACAGAGTGAAACCTAAAAATTCAAAGTGTTACTGGAAACGAATGCTTGAACCAGGAAGAGTGAAAATTGGGCAGCCAAGTGGGCTTAGTGAACTGATCATTACCACCAAGTATCATCAAGATTTGGTGAAACAATGTTTGCTGAGATTTCAGCAAACGAGTAGTTTTTTGGAAGCTTGGCAACCCCTTTCAAACGAAAGTGTTCTTCGCCAGTCTCTGCATGGGGTACTTCAAGAGGAAACAAACCATACAGATAGAACTTAGAACTACTTAATTTTGTCAAGTTTCACGGAGCTAGCACAAACCGTGTTTGATTTAGAGTTTCAAACACATCTATCTATATAGCAGAAAACAGAGTGAAAATTAAAAATTCAAACTGTTACTGGAAACGAACGCTTGAACATAGAAGAGTGAAAGTTGGGCAGCCAAGTGGGATTAGTGAACTGATCATTACCACCAAGTATCATCAATATTTGGTGAAAAAATGTTTGCTGAGATTTCAGCAAACTAGTAGTTTTTTGGAAGCTTGGCAACCCCTTTCAAACTAAAGTGTTTTTCGCCAGTCTCTGCATGGGGTACTTCAAGAGGAAACAAACCATAGAGTTAGAACTTACAACTAATTCATTTTATCAAGTTTCAAGGAGGTAGCACAAACCCTGTTTGATTTAGAGTTTCAAAGACATCTATCTATATAGCAGAAAAGAGAGTGAAACCTAAAAATTCAAAGTGTTACTGGAAACGAATGCTTGAACCTAGAAGAGTGAAAATTGGGCAGCCAAGTGGGCTTAGTGAACTGATCATTACCACCAAGTATCATCAAGATTTGGTGAAAAAATGTTTGCTGAGATTTCAGCAAACTAGTAGTTTTTTGGAAGCTTGGCAACCCCTTTCAAACGAAAGTGTTTTTCGCCAGTCTCTGCATGGGGTACTTCAAGAGGAAACAAACCATAGAGATAGAACTTAGAACTACTTCATTTTGTCAAGTTTCACGGAGCTAGCACAAACCGTGTTTGATTTAGAGTTTCAAACACATCTATCTATATAGCAGAAAACAGAGTGAAACCTAAAAATTCAAAGTGTTACTGGAAACGAACGCTTGAACCTAGAAGAGTGAAAATTGGGCAGCCAAGTTGGCTTAGTGAACTGATCATTACCACCAAGTATCATCAAGATTTGGTGAAAAAATGTTTGCTGAGATTTCAGCAAACGAGTACTTTTTTGGGAGCTTGGCAACCCCTTTCAACGAAAGTGTTCTTCGCCAGTCTCTGCATGGGGTACTTCAAGAGGAAACAAACCATAGAGATAGAACTTAGAACTACTTAATTTTGTCAAGTTTCACGGAGCTAGCACAAACCGTGTTTGATTTAGAGTTTCAAACACATCTATCTATATAGCAGAAAACAGAGTGAAAATTAAAAATTCAAACTGTTACTGGAAACGAACGCTTGAACATAGAAGAGTGAAAGTTGGGCAGCCAAGTGGGATTAGTGAACTGATCATTACCACCAAGTATCATCAATATTTGGTGAAAAAATGTTTGCTGAGATTTCAGCAAACTAGTAGTTTTTTGGAAGCTTGGCAACCCCTTTCAAACTAAAGTGTTTTTCGCCAGTCTCTGCATGGGGTACTTCAAGAGGAAACAAACCATAGAGATAGAACTTACAACTAATTCATTTTATCAAGTTTCAAGGAGGTAGCACAAACCCTGTTTGATTTAGAGTTTCAAAGACATCTATCTATATAGCAGAAAACAGAGTGAAACCTAAAATTTCAAAGTGTTACTGGAAACGAACGCTTGAACCTAGAAGAGTAAAAATTGGGCAGCCAAGTGGGCTTGGTGAACTGATCATTACCACCAAGTATCATCAAGTTTTGGTGAAAAAATGTTTGCTGAGATTTCAGCAAACTAGTAGTTTTTTGGAAGCTTGGCAACCCCTTTCAAACGAAAGTGTTCTTCGCCAGTCTGTGCATGGGGTACTTCAAGAGGAAACAAACCATAGAGATAGAACTTAGAACTACTTCATTTGGTCAAGTTTCAAGGAGCTAGCACAAACCGTGTTTGATTTAGAATTCCAAACACATCTATCTATATAGCAGAAAACAGCGTGAAACCTAAAAATTCAAACAGTCACTGGAAACGAAAGCTTCAACCTAGAAGAATAAAATTTGGGCAGCCAAGTGGGATTAGTGAACTGATCATTACCACCAAGTATCATCAAGATTTGGTGAAAAAATGTTTGCTGAGATTTCAGCAAACTAGTAGTTTTTTGGAAGCTTGGCAACTCCTTTCAAACGAAAGTGTTTTTCGCCAGTCTCTGCATGGGGTACTTCAAGAGGAAACAAACCATAGAGATAGAACTTAGAACTACTTCATTTGGTCAAGTTTCAAGAAGCTAGCACAAACCGTGTTTGATATAGAATTCCAAAAAAAGCTATCTGTGTAGGAGAAAACAGAGTGAAACCTAAAAATTCAAACTGTTACTGGAAACGAATGCTTCAACCTAGAAGAATATAATTGGGCAGCCAAGTGGGCTTAGTGAACTGATCATTACCACCAAGTATCATCAAGATTTGGTGAAAAAATGTTTGCTGAGATTTCAGCAAACGAGTAGTTTTATGGAAGCTTGGCAACCCCTTTCAAACGAAAGTGTTTTTCGCCAGTCTCTGCATGGGGTACTCCAAGAGGAAACAAACCATAGAGATAGAACATAGAACTCCTTCATTTTGTCAAGTTTCACGGAGCTAGCACAAACCGTGTTTGATTTAGAGTTTCAAACACATCTATCTATATAGCAGAAAACAGAGTGAAACCTAAAAATTCAAAGTGTTACTGGAAACGAACGCTTGAACCTAGAAGAGTGAAAATTGGGCAGCCAAGTTGGCTTAGTGAACTGATCATTACCACCAAGTATCATCAAGATTTGGTGAAAAAATGTTTGCTGAGATTTCAGCAAACGAGTACTTTTTTGGGAGCTTGGCAACCCCTTTCAACGAAAGTGTTCTTCGCCAGTCTCTGCATGGGGTACTTCAAGAGGAAACAAACCATAGAGATAGAACTTAGAACTACTTAATTTTGTCAAGTTTCACGGAGCTAGCACAAACCGTGTTTGATTTAGAGTTTCAAACACATCTATCTATATAGTAGAAAACAGAGTGAAAATTAAAAATTCAAACTGTTACTGGAAACGAACGCTTGAACATCGAAGAGTGAAAGTTGGGCAGCCAAGTGGGATTAGTGAACTGATCATTACCACCAAGTATCATCAATATTTGGTGAAAAAATGTTTGCTGAGATTTCAGCAAACTAGTAGTTTTTTGGAAGCTTGGCAACCCCTTTCAAACTAAAGTGTTTTTCGCCAGTCTCTGCATGGGGTACTTCAAGAGGAAACAAACCATAGAGATAGAACTTACAACTAATTCATTTTATCAAGTTTCAAGGAGGTAGCACAAACCCTGTTTGATTTAGAGTTTCAAAGACATCTATCTATATAGCAGAAAACAGAGTGAAACCTAAAATTTCAAAGTGTTACTGGAAACGAACGCTTGAACCTAGAAGAGTAAAAATTGGGCAGCCAAGTGGGCTTGGTGAACTGATCATTACCACCAAGTATCATCAAGTTTTGGTGAAAAAATGTTTGCTGAGATTTCAGCAAACTAGTAGTTTTTTGGAAGCTTGGCAACCCCTTTCAAACGAAAGTGTTTTTCGCCAGTCTCTGCATGGGGTACTTCAAGAGGAAACAAAGCATAGAGATAGAACTTAGAACTACTTCATTTGATCAAGTTTCAAGGAGCTAGCACAAACCGTGTTTGATTTATAGTTTCAAACACATCCATCTATATAGCAGAAAACAGAGTGAAACCTAAAAATTCAAACTGTTTCTGGAAACGAACGCTTGAACCTAAAAGAGTGAAAGTTGGGCAGCCAAGTGGGATTAGTGAACTGATCATTACCACCAAGTATCATCCAGATTTGGTGAAAAAATGTTTGCTGAGATTTCAGCAAACTAGTAGTTTTTTGGAATCTTGGCAACCCCTTTCAAACGAAAGTGTTTTTCGCCAGTCTCTGCATGGGGTACTTCAAACGGAAACAAACCATAGAGATAGAACTTAGAACTACTTCGTTTGGTCAAGTTTCAAGGAGCTAGCACAAACCGTGTTTGATTTAGAAATCCAAACACAGCTATCTATGTAGGAGAAAACAGAGTGAAACCTAAAAATTCAAACTGTTACTGGAAACGAAAGCTTCAACCTAGAAGAATAAAATTTGGGCAGCCAAGTGGGATTAGTGAAGTGATCATTACCACCAAGTATCATCAAGATTTGTTGAAAAAATGTTTGCTGAGATTTCAGCAAACTAGTAGTTTTTTGGAAGCTTGGCAACCCCTTTCAAACGAAAGTTTTTTTCAACAGTCTCTGCATGGGGTACTTCAAGAGGAAACAAGCCGTAGAGACAGAACTTAGAACTACTTCATTTGGTCAAGTTTCAAGGAGCTAGCACAAACCGTGTTTGATTTAGAGTTTCAAACACATCTATCTATATAGCAGAAAACAGAGTGAAAACTAAAATTTCAAAGTGTTACTGGAAACGAACGCTTGAACCTAGAAGAGTGAAAATTGGGCAGCCAAGTGGGCTTAGTGCACTGATCATTACCACCAAGTATCATCAATATTTGGTGAAAAAATGTTTGCTGAGATTTCAGCAAACTAGTAGTTTTTTGGAAGCTTGGCAACCCCTTTCAAACTAAAGTGTTTTTCGCCAGTCTCTGCATGGGGTACTTCAAGAGGAAACAAACCATAGAGTTAGAACTTACAACTAATTCATTTTATCAAGTTTCAAGGAGGTAGCACAAACCCTGTTTGATTTAGAGTTTCAAAGACATCTATCTATATAGCAGAAAAGAGAGTGAAACCTAAAAATTCAAAGTGTTACTGGAAACGAATGCTTGAACCTAGAAGAGTGAAAATTGGGCAGCCAAGTGGGCTTAGTGAACTGATCATTACCACCAAGTATCATCAAGATTTGGTGAAAAAATGTTTGCTGAGATTTCAGCAAACTAGTAGTTTTTTGGAAGCTTGGCAACCCCTTTCAAACGAAAGTGTTTTTCGCCAGTCTCTGCATGGGGTACTTCAAGAGGAAACAAACCATAGAGATAGAACTTAGAACTACTTCATTTTGTCAAGTTTCACGGAGCTAGCACAAACCGTGTTTGATTTAGAGTTTCAAACACATCTATCTATATAGCAGAAAACAGAGTGAAACCTAAAAATTCAAAGTGTTACTGGAAACGAACGCTTGAACCTAGAAGAGTGAAAATTGGGCAGCCAAGTTGGCTTAGTGAACTGATCATTACCACCAAGTATCATCAAGATTTGGTGAAAAAATGTTTGCTGAGATTTCAGCAAACGAGTACTTTTTTGGGAGCTTGGCAACCCCTTTCAACGAAAGTGTTCTTCGCCAGTCTCTGCATGGGGTACTTCAAGAGGAAACAAACCATAGAGATAGAACTTAGAACTACTTAATTTTGTCAAGTTTCACGGAGCTAGCACAAACCGTGTTTGATTTAGAGTTTCAAACACATCTATCTATATAGCAGAAAACAGAGTGAAAATTAAAAATTCAAACTGTTACTGGAAACGAACGCTTGAACATAGAAGAGTGAAAGTTGGGCAGCCAAGTGGGATTAGTGAACTGATCATTACCACCAAGTATCATCAATATTTGGTGAAAAAATGTTTGCTGAGATTTCAGCAAACTAGTAGTTTTTTGGAAGCTTGGCAACCCCTTTCAAACTAAAGTGTTTTTCGCCAGTCTCTGCATGGGGTACTTCAAGAGGAAACAAACCATAGAGATAGAACTTACAACTAATTCATTTTATCAAGTTTCAAGGAGGTAGCACAAACCCTGTTTGATTTAGAGTTTCAAAGACATCTATCTATATAGCAGAAAACAGAGTGAAACCTAAAATTTCAAAGTGTTACTGGAAACGAACGCTTGAACCTAGAAGAGTAAAAATTGGGCAGCCAAGTGGGCTTGGTGAACTGATCATTACCACCAAGTATCATCAAGTTTTGGTGAAAAAATGTTTGCTGAGATTTCAGCAAACTAGTAGTTTTTTGGAAGCTTGGCAACCCCTTTCAAACGAAAGTGTTCTTCGCCAGTCTGTGCATGGGGTACTTCAAGAGGAAACAAACCATAGAGATAGAACTTAGAACTACTTCATTTGGTCAAGTTTCAAGGAGCTAGCACAAACCGTGTTTGATTTAGAATTCCAAACACATCTATCTATATAGCAGAAAACAGCGTGAAACCTAAAAATTCAAACAGTCACTGGAAACGAAAGCTTCAACCTAGAAGAATAAAATTTGGGCAGCCAAGTGGGATTAGTGAACTGATCATTACCACCAAGTATCATCAAGATTTGGTGAAAAAATGTTTGCTGAGATTTCAGCAAACTAGTAGTTTTTTGGAAGCTTGGCAACTCCTTTCAAACGAAAGTGTTTTTCGCCAGTCTCTGCATGGGGTACTTCAAGAGGAAACAAACCATAGAGATAGAACTTAGAACTACTTCATTTGGTCAAGTTTCAAGAAGCTAGCACAAACCGTGTTTGATATAGAATTCCAAAAAAAGCTATCTGTGTAGGAGAAAACAGAGTGAAACCTAAAAATTCAAACTGTTACTGGAAACGAATGCTTCAACCTAGAAGAATATAATTGGGCAGCCAAGTGGGCTTAGTGAACTGATCATTACCACCAAGTATCATCAAGATTTGGTGAAAAAATGTTTGCTGAGATTTCAGCAAACGAGTAGTTTTATGGAAGCTTGGCAACCCCTTTCAAACGAAAGTGTTTTTCGCCAGTCTCTGCATGGGGTACTCCAAGAGGAAACAAACCATAGAGATAGAACATAGAACTCCTTCATTTTGTCAAGTTTCACGGAGCTAGCACAAACCGTGTTTGATTTAGAGTTTCAAACACATCTATCTATATAGCAGAAAACAGAGTGAAACCTAAAAATTCAAAGTGTTACTGGAAACGAACGCTTGAACCTAGAAGAGTGAAAATTGGGCAGCCAAGTTGGCTTAGTGAACTGATCATTACCACCAAGTATCATCAAGATTTGGTGAAAAAATGTTTGCTGAGATTTCAGCAAACGAGTACTTTTTTGGGAGCTTGGCAACCCCTTTCAACGAAAGTGTTCTTCGCCAGTCTCTGCATGGGGTACTTCAAGAGGAAACAAACCATAGAGATAGAACTTAGAACTACTTAATTTTGTCAAGTTTCACGGAGCTAGCACAAACCGTGTTTGATTTAGAGTTTCAAACACATCTATCTATATAGCAGAAAACAGAGTGAAAATTAAAAATTCAAACTGTTACTGGAAACGAACGCTTGAACATCGAAGAGTGAAAGTTGGGCAGCCAAGTGGGATTAGTGAACTGATCATTACCACCAAGTATCATCAATATTTGGTGAAAAAATGTTTGCTGAGATTTCAGCAAACTAGTAGTTTTTTGGAAGCTTGGCAACCCCTTTCAAACTAAAGTGTTTTTCGCCAGTCTCTGCATGGGGTACTTCAAGAGGAAACAAACCATAGAGATAGAACTTACAACTAATTCATTTTATCAAGTTTCAAGGAGGTAGCACAAACCCTGTTTGATTTAGAGTTTCAAAGACATCTATCTATATAGCAGAAAACAGAGTGAAACCTAAAATTTCAAAGTGTTACTGGAAACGAACGCTTGAACCTAGAAGAGTAAAAATTGGGCAGCCAAGTGGGCTTGGTGAACTGATCATTACCACCAAGTATCATCAAGTTTTGGTGAAAAAATGTTTGCTGAGATTTCAGCAAACTAGTAGTTTTTTGGAAGCTTGGCAACCCCTTTCAAACGAAAGTGTTTTTCGCCAGTCTCTGCATGGGGTACTTCAAGAGGAAACAAAGCATAGAGATAGAACTTAGAACTACTTCATTTGATCAAGTTTCAAGGAGCTAGCACAAACCGTGTTTGATTTATAGTTTCAAACACATCCATCTATATAGCAGAAAACAGAGTGAAACCTAAAAATTCAAACTGTTTCTGGAAACGAACGCTTGAACCTAAAAGAGTGAAAGTTGGGCAGCCAAGTGGGATTAGTGAACTGATCATTACCACCAAGTATCATCCAGATTTGGTGAAAAAATGTTTGCTGAGATTTCAGCAAACTAGTAGTTTTTTGGAATCTTGGCAACCCCTTTCAAACGAAAGTGTTTTTCGCCAGTCTCTGCATGGGGTACTTCAAACGGAAACAAACCATAGAGATAGAACTTAGAACTACTTCGTTTGGTCAAGTTTCAAGGAGCTAGCACAAACCGTGTTTGATTTAGAAATCCAAACACAGCTATCTATGTAGGAGAAAACAGAGTGAAACCTAAAAATTCAAACTGTTACTGGAAACGAAAGCTTCAACCTAGAAGAATAAAATTTGGGCAGCCAAGTGGGATTAGTGAAGTGATCATTACCACCAAGTATCATCAAGATTTGTTGAAAAAATGTTTGCTGAGATTTCAGCAAACTAGTAGTTTTTTGGAAGCTTGGCAACCCCTTTCAAACGAAAGTTTTTTTCAACAGTCTCTGCATGGGGTACTTCAAGAGGAAACAAGCCGTAGAGACAGAACTTAGAACTACTTCATTTGGTCAAGTTTCAAGGAGCTAGCACAAACCGTGTTTGATTTAGAGTTTCAAACACATCTATCTATATAGCAGAAAACAGAGTGAAAACTAAAATTTCAAAGTGTTACTGGAAACGAACGCTTGAACCTAGAAGAGTGAAAATTGGGCAGCCAAGTGGGCTTAGTGCACTGATCATTACCACCAAGTATCATCAAGATTTGGTGAAAACATGTTTGCTGAGATTTCAGCAAACTAGTAGTTTTTTGGAAGCTTGGCAACCCCTTTCAAACGAAAGTGTTTTTCGCCAGTCTCTGCATGGGGTACTTCAAGAGGAAACAAACCATACAGATAGAACTTAGAACTACTTCATTTGGTCAAGTTTCAAGGAGCTAGCACAAACTGTGTTTGATTTAGAATTCCAAACACAGCTATCTATGTAGGAGAAAACAGAGTGAAACCTAAAAATTCAAAGTGTTACTGGAAACGAACGCTTGAACCTAGAAGAGTGAAAATTGGCAGCCAAGTGGGCTTAGTGAACTGATCATTACCACCAAGTATCATCAAGTTTTGGTGAAAAAATGTTTGCTGAGATTTCAGCAAACTAGTAGTTTTTAGGAAGCTTGGCAAACCCTTTAAAACGAAAGTGTTTTTCGCCAGTCTCTGCATGGGGTACTTCAAGAGGAAACAAACCATAGAGATAGAACTTAGAACTACTTCATTTGGTCAAGTTTCAAGGAGCTAGCACAAACCGTGTTTGATTTAGAGTTTCAAACACATCTATCTATATAGCAGAAAACAGAGTGAAACCTAAAATTTCAAAGTGTTACTGGAAACGAACGCTTGAACCTAGAAGAGTGAAAGTTGGGCAGCCAAGTTGTATTAGTGAACTGATCATTACCACCAAGTATCATCAAGATTTGGTGAAAAAATGTTTGCTGAGATTTCAGCAAACTAGTAGTTTTTTGGAAGCTTGGCAACACCTTTCAAACGAAAGTGTTTTTCGCCAGTCTCTGCATGGGGTACTTCAAGAGGAAACAAACCATAGAGATAGAACTTAGAACTACTTCATTTGATCAGGTTTCAAGGAGCTAGCACAAACCGTGTTTGATATAGAATTCCAAAAAAAGCTATCTATGTAGGAGAAAACAGAGTGAAACCTAAAAATTCAAACTGTTACTGGAAACGAATGCTTCAACCTAGAAGAATATAATTGGGCAGCCAAGTGGGATTAGTGAACTGATCATTCCCACCAAGTATCATCAAGATTTGGTGCAAAAATGTTTGCTGAGATTTCAGCAAACTAGTAGTTTTTTGGAAGCTTGGCAACCCCTTTCAAACGAAAGTGTTTTTCGCCAGTCTCTGCATGGGGTACTTCAAGAGGAAACAAACCATAGAGATAGAACTTAGAACTACTTCATTTGGTCAAGTTTCAAGGAGCTAGCACAAACCGTGTTTGATATAGAGTTTCAAACACATCCATCTATATAGCAGAAAACAGAGTGAAAACTAAAATTTCAAAGTGTTACTGGAAACGAACGCTTGAACCTAGAAGAGAAAAAATTGGGCAGCCAAGTGGGCTTAGTGCACTGATCATTACCACCAAGTATCATCAAGTTTTGGTGAAAACATGTTTGCTGAGATTTCAGCAAACTAGTAGTTTTTTGGAAGCTTTGCAACCCCTTTCAAACCAAAGTGTTTTTCGTCAGTCTCTGCATGGGGTACTTCAAGAGGAAACAAACCATACAGATAGAACTTAGAACTACTTCATTTGGTCAAGTTTCAAGGAGCTAGCACAAACTGTGTTTGATTTAGAATTCCAAACACAGCTATCTATGTAGGAGAAAACAGAGTGAAATCTAAAAATTCAAAGTGTTACTGGAAACGAACGCTTGAACCTAGAAGAGTGAAAATTGGGCAGCCAAGTGGGCTTAGTGAACTGATCATTACCACCAAGTATCATCAAGTTTTGGTGAAAAAATGTTTGCTGAGATTTCAGAAAACTAGTAGTTTTTTGGAAGCTTGGCAACCCCTTTCAAACGAAAGTGTTTTTCGCCAGTCTCTGCATGGGGTACTTCAAGAGGAAACAAACCATAGAGATAGAACTTAGAACTACTTCATTTGGTCAAGTTTCAAGGAGCTAGCACAAACCGTGTTTGATATAGAATTCCAAAAAAAGCTATCTGTGTAGGAAAAAACAGAGTTAAACCTAAAAATTCAAACTGTTACTGGAAACGAATGCTTCAAACTAGAAGAATATAATTGGGAAGCCAAGTGGGATTAGTGAACTGATCATTCCCACCAAGTATCATCAAGATTTGGTGAAAAAATGTTTGCTGAGATTTCAGCAAACTAGTAGTTTTTTGGAAGCTTGGCAACCCCTTTCAAACGAAAGTGTTTTTCGCCAGTCTCTGCATGGGGTACTTCAAGAGGAAACAAAGCATAGAGATAGAACTTAGAACTACTTCATTTGATCAAGTTTCAAGGAGCTAGCACAAACCGTGTTTGATTTAGAGTTTCAAACACATCCATCTATATAGCAGAAAACAGAGTGAAACCTAAAAATTCAAACTGTTTCTGGAAACGAACGCTTGAACCTAAAAGAGTGAAAGGTGGGCAGCCAAGTGGGATTAGTGAACTGATCATTACCACCAAGTATCATCAAGATTTGGTGAAAAAATGTTTGCTGAGATTTCAGCAAACTAGTAGTTTTTTGGAAGCTTGGCACCCCTTTCAAACGAAAGTGTTTTTCGCCAGTCTCTGCATGGTGTACTTCAAGAGGAAACAAACCATAGAGATAGAACTTAGAACTACTTCATTTGGTCAAATTTCAAGGAGCTAGCACAAACCGTGTTTGATTTAGAAATCCAAACACAGCTATCTATGTAGGAGAAAACAGAGTGAAACCTAAAAATTCAAACTGTTACTGGAAACGAAAGCTTCAACCTAGAAGAATAAAATTTGGGCAGCCAAGTGGGATTAGTGAAGTGATCATTACCACCAAGTATCATCAAGATTTGTTGAAAAAATGTTTGCTGAGATTTCAGCAAACTAGTAGTTTTTTGGAAGCTTGGCAACCCCTTGCAAACGAAAGTGTTTTTCAACAGTCTCTGCATGGGGTACTTCAAGAGGAAACAAGCCGTAGAGACAGAACTTAGAACTACTTCATTTTTCAAGTTTCAAAAAGCTAGCACAAACCGTGTTTGATTTAGAGTTTCAAACACATCTATCTATATAGCAGAAAACAGAGTGAAAACTAAAATTTCAAAGTGTTACTGGAAACGAACGCTTGAACCTAGAAGAGTGAAAATTGGGCAGCCAAGTGGGCTTAGTGCACTGATCATTACCACCAAGTATCATCAAGATTTGGTGAAAACATGTTTGCTGAGATTTCAGCAAACTAGTAGTTTTTTGGCAGCTTGGCAACCCCTTTCAAACGAAAGTGTTTTTCGCCAGTCTCTGCATGGGGTACTTCAAGAGGAAACAAACCATACAGATAGAACTTAGAACTACTTCATTTTGTCAAGTTTCAAGGAGCTAGCACAAACTGTGTTTGATTTAGAATTCCAAACACAGCTATCTATGTAGGAGAAAACAGAGTGAAACCTAAAAATTCAAAGTGTTACTGGAAACGAACGCTTGAACCTAGAAGAGTGAAAATTGGCAGCCAAGTGGGCTTAGTGAACTGATCATTACCACCAAGTATCATCAAGTTTTGGTGAAAAAATGTTTGCTGAGATTTCAGCAAACGAGTAGTTTTTTGGAAGCTTGGCAACCCCTTTCAAACGAAAGTGTTCTTCGCCAGCCTCTGCATGGGGTACTTCAAGAGGAAACAAACCATAGAGATAGAACTTAGAACTACTTCATTTGGTCAAGTTTCAAGGAGCTAGCACAAACCGTGTTTGATTTAGAGTTTCAAACACATCTATCTATATAGCAGAAAACAGAGTGAAACCTAAAAATTCAAAGTGTTACTGGAAACGAACGCTTGAACCTAGAAGAGTGAAAATTGGGCAGCCAAGTTGGCTTAGTGAACTGATCATTACCACCAAGTATCATCAAGATTTGGTGAAAAAATGTTTGCTGAGATTTCAGCAAACGAGTAGTTTTTTGGAAGCTTGGCTACCCCTTTCAAACGAAAGTGTTTTTCGCCAGTCTCTGCATGGGGTACTTCAAGAGGAAACAAACCATAGAGATAGAACTTAGAACAACTTCATTTGGTCAAGTTTCAGGAGCTAGCACAAACCGTTTTTGATATAGAATTCCAAAAAAAGCTATCTATGTAGGAGAAAACAGAGTGAAACCTAAAAATTCAAACTGTTACTGGAAACGAACGCTTGAACCTAGAAAAGAGAAAATTGGGCAGCCAAGTGGGCTTAGTTCACTGATCATTACCACCAAGTATCATCAAGTTTTGGTGAAAACATGTTTGCTGAGATTTCAGCAAACTAGTAGTTTTTTGGAAGCTTGGCAACCCCTTTCAAACGAAAGTGTTTTTCGCCAGTCTCTGCATGGGGTACTTCAAGAGGAAACAAACCATACAGATAGAACTTAGAACTACTTCATTTGGTCAAGTTTCAAGGAGCTAGCACAAACTGTGTTTGATTTAGAATTCCAAACACAGCTATCTATGTAGGAGAAAACAGAGTGAAACCTAAAAATTGAAAGTGTTACTGGAAACGAACGCTTGAATTAGAAGAGTGAAAATTGGGCAGCCAAGTGGGCTTAGTGAACTGATCATTACCACCAAGTATCATCAAGTTTTGGTGAAAAAATGTTTGCTGAGATTTCAGCACACTAGTAGTTTTTTGGAAGCTTGGCAACCCCTTTCAAACGAAAGTGTTTTTTGCCAGTCTCTGCATGGGGTAATTCAAGAGGAAACAAACCATAGAGATAGAACTTAGAACTACTTCATTTGGTCAAGTTTCACTTAGCTAGCACAAACCGTGTTTGATTTAGAGTTTCAAACACATCTATCTATATAGCAGAAAACAGAGTGAAACCTAAAAATTCAAAGTGTTACTGGAAACGAACGCTTGAACCTAGAAGAGTGAAAATTGGGCAGCCAAGTGGGCTTAGTGAACTGATCATTACCACCAAGTATCATCAAGAGTTGGTGAAAAAATGTTTGCTGAGATTTCAGCAAACTAGTAGTTTTTTGGAAGCTTGGCAACCCCTTTCAACGAAAGTGTTCTTCGCCAGTCTCTGCATGGGGTACTTCAAGAGGAAACAAACCATAGGGATAGAACTTAGAACTACTTCATTTTGTCAAGTTTCACGGAGCTAGCACAAACCGTGTTTGATTTAGAGTTTCAAACACATCTATCTATATAGCAGAAAACAGAGTGAAACCTAAAAATTCAAACTGTTACTGGAAACGAACGCTTGAACCTAGAAGAGTGAAAGTTGGGCAGCCAAGTTTGATTAGTGAACTGATCATTACCACCAAGTATCATCAAGATTTGGTGAAAAAATGTTTGCTGAGATTTCAGCAAACTAGTAGTTTTTTGGAAGCTTGGCAACCCCTTTCAAACGAAAGTGTTTTTCGCCAGTCTCTGCATGGGTTATTTCAAGAGGAAACAAACCATAGAGATAGAACTTAGAACTACTTCATTTGGTCAAGTTTCAAGGAGCTAGCACAAACCGTGTTTGATTTAGAATTCCAAACACAGCTATCTATGTTGGAGAAAACAGAGTGAAACCTAAAAATTCAAACAGTCACTGGAAACGAAAGCTTCAACCTAGAAGAATAAAATTTGGGCAGCCAAGTGGGATTAGTTAACTGATCATTACCACAAAGTATCATCAAGATTTGGTGAAAAATGTTTGCTGAGATTTCAGCAAACTAGTAGTTTTTTCGAAGATTGGCAACCCCTTTCAAACGAAAGTGTTTTTCGCCAGTCTCTGCAAGGGGTACTTCAAGAGGAAACAAACCATAGAGATAGAACTAACAACTACTTCATTTTGTCAAGTTTCAAGGAGCTAGCACAAACCGTGTTTGATTTAGAGTTTCAAAGACATCTATCTATATAGCAGAAAACAGAGTGAAACCTAAAATTTAAAAGTGTTACTGGAAACGAACGCTTGAACCTAGAAGAGTAAAAATTGGGCAGCCAAGTGGGCTTAGTGAACTGATCATTACCACCAAGTATCATCAAGTTTTGGTGAAAAAATGTTTGCTGAGATTTCAGCAAACTAGTAGTTTTTTGGAAGCTTGGCAACCCCTTTCAAACGAAAGTGTTTTTCGCCAGTTTCTGCATGGGGTACTTCAAGTGGAAACAAACCATAGAGATAGAACTTAGAACTACTTCATTTGGTCAAGTTTCAAGGAGCTAGCACAAACCGTGTTTGATTTAGAGTTTCAAACACATCTATCTATATAGCAGAAAACAGAGTGAAACCTAAAAATTCAAAGTGTTACTGGAAACGAACGCTTGAACCTAGAAGAGTGAAAGTTGGGCAGCCAAGTGGGATTAGTGAACTGATCATTACCACCAAGTATCATCAAGATTTGGTGAAAAAATGTTTGCTGAGATTTCAGCAAACTAGTAGTTTTTTGGAAGCATGGCAACCCCTTTCAAACGAAAGTGTTTTTCGCCAGTTTCTGCATGGGGTACTTCAAGAGGAAACAAACCATAGAGATAGAACTTAGAACTACTTCATTTTGTCAAGTTTCAAGGAGCTAGCACAAACCGTGTTTGATTTAAAGTTTCAACACATCTATCTATATAGCAGAAAAAAGAGTGAAACCTAAAAATTCAAAGTGTTACTGGAAACGAACGCTTGAACCTAGAAGAGTGAAAATTGGGCAGCCAAGTGGGCTTAGTGAACTGATCATTACCACCAAGAATCATCAAGATTTGGTTAAAAAATGTTTGCTGAGACTTCATCAAACGAGTACTTTTCTGGAAGCTTGGCAACCCCTTTCAAACGAAAGTGTTCTTCGCCAGTCTCTGCATGGGGTACTTCAAGAGGAAACAAACCATAGAGATAGAACTTAGAACTACTTCATTTGGTCAAGTTTCACGGAGCTAGCACAAACCGTGTTTGATTTAGAGTTTCAAACACATCTATCTATATAGCAGAAAACAGAGTGAAACCTAAAAATTCAAACTGTTACTGGAAACGAACGCTTGAACCTAGAAGAGTGAAAGTTGGGCAGCCAAGTTTGATTAGTGAACTGATCATTACCACCAAGTATCATCAAGTTTTGGTGAAAAAATGTTTGCTGAGATTTCAGCACACTAGTAGTTTTTTGGAAGCTTGGCAACCCCTTTCAAACGAAAGTGTTTTTTGCCAGTCTCTGCATGGGGTAATTCAAGAGGAAACAAACCATAGAGATAGAACTTAGAACTACTTCATTTGGTCAAGTTTCACTTAGCTAGCACAAACCGTGTTTGATTTAGAGTTTCAAACACATCTATCTATATAGCAGAAAACAGAGTGAAACCTAAAAATTCAAAGTGTTACTGGAAACGAACGCTTGAACCTAGAAGAGTGAAAATTGGGCAGCCAAGTGGGCTTAGTGAACTGATCATTACCACCAAGTATCATCAAGAGTTGGTGAAAAAATGTTTGCTGAGATTTCAGCAAACTAGTAGTTTTTTGGAAGCTTGGCAACCCCTTTCAACGAAAGTGTTCTTCGCCAGTCTCTGCATGGGGTACTTCAAGAGGAAACAAACCATAGGGATAGAACTTAGAACTACTTCATTTTGTCAAGTTTCACGGAGCTAGCACAAACCGTGTTTGATTTAGAGTTTCAAACACATCTATCTATATAGCAGAAAACAGAGTGAAACCTAAAAATTCAAACTGTTACTGGAAACGAACGCTTGAACCTAGAAGAGTGAAAGTTGGGCAGCCAAGTTTGATTAGTGAACTGATCATTACCACCAAGTATCATCAAGATTTGGTGAAAAAATGTTTGCTGAGATTTCAGCAAACTAGTAGTTTTTTGGAAGCTTGGCAACCCCTTTCAAACGAAAGTGTTTTTCGCCAGTCTCTGCATGGGTTATTTCAAGAGGAAACAAACCATAGAGATAGAACTTAGAACTACTTCATTTGGTCAAGTTTCAAGGAGCTAGCACAAACCGTGTTTGATTTAGAATTCCAAACACAGCTATCTATGTTGGAGAAAACAGAGTGAAACCTAAAAATTCAAACAGTCACTGGAAACGAAAGCTTCAACCTAGAAGAATAAAATTTGGGCAGCCAAGTGGGATTAGTTAACTGATCATTACCACAAAGTATCATCAAGATTTGGTGAAAAATGTTTGCTGAGATTTCAGCAAACTAGTAGTTTTTTCGAAGATTGGCAACCCCTTTCAAACGAAAGTGTTTTTCGCCAGTCTCTGCAAGGGGTACTTCAAGAGGAAACAAACCATAGAGATAGAACTAACAACTACTTCATTTTGTCAAGTTTCAAGGAGCTAGCACAAACCGTGTTTGATTTAGAGTTTCAAAGACATCTATCTATATAGCAGAAAACAGAGTGAAACCTAAAATTTAAAAGTGTTACTGGAAACGAACGCTTGAACCTAGAAGAGTAAAAATTGGGCAGCCAAGTGGGCTTAGTGAACTGATCATTACCACCAAGTATCATCAAGTTTTGGTGAAAAAATGTTTGCTGAGATTTCAGCAAACTAGTAGTTTTTTGGAAGCTTGGCAACCCCTTTCAAACGAAAGTGTTTTTCGCCAGTTTCTGCATGGGGTACTTCAAGTGGAAACAAACCATAGAGATAGAACTTAGAACTACTTCATTTGGTCAAGTTTCAAGGAGCTAGCACAAACCGTGTTTGATTTAGAGTTTCAAACACATCTATCTATATAGCAGAAAACAGAGTGAAACCTAAAAATTCAAAGTGTTACTGGAAACGAACGCTTGAACCTAGAAGAGTGAAAGTTGGGCAGCCAAGTGGGATTAGTGAACTGATCATTACCACCAAGTATCATCAAGATTTGGTGAAAAAATGTTTGCTGAGATTTCAGCAAACTAGTAGTTTTTTGGAAGCATGGCAACCCCTTTCAAACGAAAGTGTTTTTCGCCAGTTTCTGCATGGGGTACTTCAAGAGGAAACAAACCATAGAGATAGAACTTAGAACTACTTCATTTTGTCAAGTTTCAAGGAGCTAGCACAAACCGTGTTTGATTTAAAGTTTCAACACATCTATCTATATAGCAGAAAAAAGAGTGAAACCTAAAAATTCAAAGTGTTACTGGAAACGAACGCTTGAACCTAGAAGAGTGAAAATTGGGCAGCCAAGTGGGCTTAGTGAACTGATCATTACCACCAAGAATCATCAAGATTTGGTTAAAAAATGTTTGCTGAGACTTCATCAAACGAGTACTTTTCTGGAAGCTTGGCAACCCCTTTCAAACGAAAGTGTTCTTCGCCAGTCTCTGCATGGGGTACTTCAAGAGGAAACAAACCATAGAGATAGAACTTAGAACTACTTCATTTGGTCAAGTTTCACGGAGCTAGCACAAACCGTGTTTGATTTAGAGTTTCAAACACATCTATCTATATAGCAGAAAACAGAGTGAAACCTAAAAATTCAAACTGTTACTGGAAACGAA
>NW_027511932.1:0-19578 GCF_048772815.1 Callospermophilus lateralis
GCTTAGTGAACTGATCATTACCACCAAGTATCATCAAGATTTGGTGAAAAAATGTTTGCTGAGATTTCAGCAAACTAGTAGTTTTTTGGAAGCTTCGCAACCCCTTTCAAACAAAAGTGTTTTTCACCAGTCTCTGCATGGGGTACTTCAAGAGGACACAAACCATAGAGATAGAACTTAGAACTACTTCATTTGGTCAAGTTTCAAGGAGCTAGCACAAACCGTGTTTGATTTAGAATTCCAAACACAACTATCTATGTAGGAGAAAACAGAGTGAAACCTAAAAATTCAAAGTGTTACTGGAAACGAACTCTTGAACCTAGAAGAGTGAAAATTGGGCAGCCAAGTGGGCTTAGTGAACTGATCATTACCACCAAGTATCATCAAGATTTGGTGAAAAAATGTTTGCTGAGATTCCAGCAAACTAGTAGTTTTTTGGAAGCTTGGCAACCCCTTTCAAACGAAAGTGTTTTTCGCCAGTCTCTGCATGGGGTACTTCAAGAGGAAACAAACCATAGAGATAGAACTTACAACTACTTCATTTGGTCAAGTTTCAAGGAGCTAGCACAAACCGTGTTTGATTTAGAATTCCAAACACAGCTATCTATGTAGGAGAAAAGAAAGTGAAACCTAAAAATTCAAACTGTTACTGGAAACTAATGCTTCAACCCAGAAGAATAAAAATTGGGCAGCCAAGTGGGCTTAGTGAACTGATCATTACCACCAAGTATCATCAAGGTTTGGTGAAACAATGTTTGCTGAGATTTCAGCAAACTAGTAGTTTTTTGGAAGCTTGGCAACCCCTTTCAAACGAAAGGGTTTTTCGCCAGTCTCTGCATGGGGTAGTTCAAGAGGAAACAAACCATAGAGATAGAACTTACATCTACTTCATTTGGTCAAGTTTCATTGAGCTAGCACAAACCGTGTTTGATTTAGAATTCCAAACACAGCTATCTATGTAGGAGAAAACAGAGTGAAACCTAAAAATTCAAACTGTTACTGGAAACGAACGCTTGAAGATAGAAGAGTGAAAATTGGGCAGCCAAGTGGGCTTAGTGAACTGATCATTACCACCAAGTATCATGAAGATTTGGTGAAAAAATGTTTGCTGAGAAATCAGCAAACTAGTAGTTTTTTGAAAGCTTGGCAACCCCTTTCAAACGAAAGTGTTTTTTGCCAGTCTCTGCATGGGGTACTTCAAGAGGAAACAAACCATAGAGATAGAACTTAGAACTACTTCATTTTGTCAAGTTTAGAAGAGCTAGCACAAACCGTGTTTGATTTAGAATTCCAAACACAGCTATCTATAGGAGAAAACAGAGTGAAACCTAAAAATTCAAACTGTTACTGGAAACGAATGCTTCAACCTAGAGGAATAAAAATTGGGCAGCCAAGTGGGCTTAGTGAACTGACCCTTACCACCAAGTATCATCAAGATTTGGTGAAAAAAATGTTGGCTGAGATTTCAGCAAACTAGTAGTTTTTTGGAAGCTTGGCAACCCCTTTCAAACGAAAGTGTTTTTCGCCAGTCTCTGCATGGGGTACTTCAAGAGGAAACAAACCATAGAGATGGAACTTAGAACTACTTCATTTGGTCAAGTTTCAAGGAGCTAGCACAAACCTTGTTTGATTTAGAATTCCAAACACAGCTATCTATGTAGGAGAAAACAGAGTGACACCTAAAAATTCAAACTGTTACTGGAAACAAACGCTTGAAGTTAGAAGAGTGAAAATTGGGCAGCCAAGTGGGCTTAGTGAACTGATCATTACCACCAAGTATCATGAAGATTAGGTGAAAAAATATTTGCTGAGATTTCAGCAAACTAGTAGTTTTTTGGAAGCTTGGCAACCCCTTTCAAATGAAAGTGTTTTTTGCCAGTCTCTGCATGGGGTACTTCAAGAGGAAACAAACCATAGAGATAGAACTTAGAACTACTTCATTTGGTCAAGTTTCATGGAGCTAGCACAATCCGTGTTTGATTTAGAATTCCAAACAGAGCTATTTATAGGAGAAAACAGAGTGAAACCTAAAAATTCAAACTCTTACTGGAAAAGAATGCTTCAACTTAGAAGAATAAAAATTGGGCAGCCAAGTGTTCTTAGTGAACTGATCATTACCACCAAGTATCATCAAGATTTGGTGAAACAATGTTTGCTGAGATTTCAGCAAACTAGTAGTTTTTTGAAAGCTTGTCAACCCCTTTCAAACGGAAGTGTTTTTCACCAGTCTCTGCATGGGGTACTTCAAGAGGACACAAACCATAGAGATAGAACTTAGAACTACTTCATTTGGTCAAGTTTCAAGGAGCTAGCACAAACCGTGTTTGATTTAGAATTCCAAACACAACTATCTATGTAGGAGAAAACAGAGTGAAACATAAAAATTCAAAGTGTTACTGGAAACGAACGCTTGAACCTAGAAGAGTGAAAATTGGGCAGCCAAGTGGGCTTAGTGAACTGATCATTACCACCAAGTATCATCAAGATTTGGTGAAAAAATATTTGCTGAGATTTCTGCAAACTAGTAGTTTTTTGGAAGCTTGGCAACCCCTTTCAAACGAAAGTGTTTTTCGCCAGTCTCTGCATGGGGTACTTCAAGAGGAAACAAACCATAGAGATAGAACTTAGATCTACTTCATTTGGTCAAGTTTCAAGGAGCTAGCACAAACCGTGTTTGATTTAGAATTCCAAACACAACTATCTATGTAGGAGAAAACAGAGTGAAACCTAAAAATTCAAAGTGTTACTGGAAACGAACGCTTGAACCTAGAAGAGTGAAAATTGGGCAGCCAAGTGGGCTTAGTGAACTGATCATTACCACCAAGTATCATCAAGATTTGGTGAAAAAATGTTTGCTGAGATTTCAGCAAACTAGTAGTTTTTTGGAAGCTTGGCAACCCCTTTCAAACGAAAGTGTTTTTCGCCAGTCTCTGCATGGGGTACTTCAAGAGGAAACAAACCATAGAGATAGAACTTACAACTACTTCATTTGGTCAAGTTTCAAGGAGCTAGCACAAACCGTGTTTGATTTAGAATTCCAAACACAGCTATCTATGTAGGAGAAAAGAAAGTGAAACCTAAAAATTCAAACTGTTACTGGAAACTAATGCTTCAACCCAGAAGAATTAAAATTGGGCAGCCAAGTGGGCTTAGTGAACTGATCATTACCACCAAGTATCATCAAGATTTGGTGAAACAATGTTTGCTGAGATTTCAGCAAACTAGTAGTTTTTTGGAAGCTTGGCAACCCCTTTCAAACGAAAGGGTTTTTCGCCAGTCTCTGCATGGGGTAGTTCAAGAGGAAACAAACCATAGAGATAGAACTTACATCTACTTCATTTGGTCAAGTTTCATTGAGCTAGCACAAACCGTGTTTGATTTAGAATTCCAAAAACAGCTATCTATGTAGGAGAAAACAGAGTGAAACCTAAAAATTCAAACTGTTACTGGAAACGAACGCTTGAAGATAGAAGAGTGAAAATTGGGCAGCCAAGTGGGCTTAGTGAACTGATCATTACCACCAAGTATCATCAAGATTTGGTGAAAAAATGTTTGCTGAGATTTCAGTAAACTAGTAGTTTTTTGGAAGCTTGGCAACCCCTTTCAAACGAAAGTGTTTTTCGCCAGTCTCTGCATGGGGTACTTCAAGAGAAAACAACCCATAGAGATAGAACTTAGAACTACTTGATTTTGTCGAGTTTCAAGAAGCTAGCACAAACCGTGTTTGATTTAGAATTCCAAACAGAGCTATCTATAGGAGAAAACAGAGTGAAACCTAAAAATTCAAACTCTTACTGGAAAAGAATGCTTCAACCTAGAAGAATAAAAATTGGGCAGCCAAGTGGGCTTAGTGAACTGATCATTACCACCAAGTATCATCAAGATTTGGTGAAAAAATGTTTGCTGAGATTTCAGCAAACTAGTAGTTTTTTGGAAGCTTCGCAACCCCTTTCAAACGAAAGTGTTTTTCACCAGTCTCTGCATGGGGTACATCAAGAGGACACAAACCATAGAGATAGAACTTAGAACTACTTCATTTGGTCAAGTTTCAAGGAGCTAGCACAAACCGTGTTTGATGTAGAATTCCAAAAACAGCTATCTATGTAGGAGAAAACAGAGTGAAACCTAAAAATTCAAACTGTTACTGGAAACGAACGCTTGAAGATAGAAGAGTGAAAATTGGGCAGCCAAGTGGGCTTAGTGAACTGATCATTACCACCAAGTATCATCAAGATTTGGTGAAAAAATATTTGCTGAGATTTCAGCAAACTAGTAGTTTTTTGGAAGCTTGGCAACCCCTTTCAAACGAAAGTGTTTTTCGCCAGTCTCTGCATGGGGTACTTCAAGAGGAAACAAACCATAGAGATAGAACTTAGAACTACTTCATTTGGTCAAGTTTCAAGGAGCTAGCACAAACCGTGTTTGATTTAGAATTCCAAACACAACTATCTATGTAGGAGAAAACAGAGTGAAACCTAAAAATTCAAAGTGTTACTGGAAACGAACGCTTGAACCTAGAAGAGTGAAAATTGGGCAGCCAAGTGGGCTTAGTGAACTGATCATTACCACCAAGTATCATCAAGATTTGGTGAAAAAATGTTTGCTGAGATTTCAGCAAACTAGTAGTTTTTTGGAAGCTTGGCAACCCCTTTCAAACGAAAGTGTTTTTCGCCAGTCTCTGCATGGGGTACTTCAAGAGGAAACAAACCATAGAGATAGAACTTACAACTACTTCATTTGGTCAAGTTTCAAGGAGCTAGCACAAACCGTGTTTGATTTAGAATTCCAAACACAGCTATCTATGTAGGAGAAAAGAAAGTGAAACCTAAAAATTCAAACTGTTACTGGAAACTAATGCTTCAACCCAGAAGAATAAAAATTGGGCAGCCAAGTGGGCTTAGTGAACTGATCATTACCACCAAGTATCATCAAGGTTTGGTGAAACAATGTTTGCTGAGATTTCAGCAAACTAGTAGTTTTTTGGAAGCTTGGCAACCCCTTTCAAACGAAAGGGTTTTTCGCCAGTCTCTGCATGGGGTACTTCAAGAGGAAACAAACCATAGAGATAGAACTTACAACTACTTCATTTGGTCAAGTTTCAAGGAGCTAGCACAAACCGTGTTTGATTTAGAATTCCAAACACAGCTATCTATGTAGGAGAAAACAGAGTGAAACCTAAAAATTCAAAGTGTTACTGGAAACGAACGCTTGAACCTAGAAGAGTGAAAATTGGGCAGCCAAGTGGGCTTAGTGAACTGATCATTACCACCAAGTATCATCAAGATTTGGTGAAAAAATGTTTGCTGAGATTTCAGCAAACTAGTAGTTTTTGGGAATCTTGGCAACCCCTTTCAAACGAAAGTGTTTTTCGCCAGTCTTTGCATGGGATAATTCAAGAGGAAACAAACCATAGAGATAGAACTTAGAACTACTTCATTTGGTCAAGTTTCAAGGAGCCTGCAAAAACCGTGTTTGATTTAGAGTTTCAAACACATCTATCTATATAGCAGAAAACAGAGTGAAACCTAAAAATTCAAAGTGTTACTGGAAACGAACGCTTGAACCTAGAAGAGTGAAAATTGGGCAGCCAAGTGGGCTTAGTGAACTGATCATTACCACCAAGTATCATGAAGATTTGGTGAAAAAATGTTTGCTGAGATTTCAGCAAACTAGTAGTGTTTTGGAAGCTTGGCAACCCCTTTCAAACGAAAGTGTTTTTTGCCAGTCTCTGCATGGGGTACTTCAAGAGGAAACATCCATAGAGATAGAACTTAGAACTACTTCATTTTGTCAAGTTTAGAAGAGCTAGCACAAACCGTGTTTAATTTAGAATTCCAAACACAGCTATCTATAGGAGAAAACAGAGTGAAACCTAAAAATTCAAACTGTTACTGGAAACGAATGCTTCAACCTAGAAGAATAAAAATTGGGCAGCCAAGTGGGCTTAGTGAACTGACCCTTACCACCAAGTGTCATCAAGATTTGGTGAAAAAAATGTTTGCTGAGATTTCAGCAAACTAGTAGTTTTTTGGAAGCTTGGCAACCCCTTTCAAACGAAAGTGTTTTTCACCAGTCTCTGCATGTGGTACTTCAAGAGGAAACAAACCATAGAGATAGAACTTAGAACTACTTCATTTGGTCAAGTTTCAAGGAGCTAGCACAAACCTTGTTTGATTTAGAATTCCAAACACAGCTATCTATGTAGGAGAAAACAGAGTGACACCTAAAAATTCAAACTGTTACTGGAAACAAACGCTTGAAGTTAGAAGAGTGAAAATTGGGCAGCCAAGTGGGCTTAGTGAACTGATCATTACCACCAAGTATCATGAAGATTAGTTGAAAAAATGTTTGCTGAGATTTCAGCAAACTAGTAGTTTTTTGGAAGCTTGGCAACCCCTTTCAAATGAAAGTGTTTTTTGCCAGTCTCTGCATGGGGTACTTCAAGAGGAAACAAACCATAGAGACAGAACTTAGAACTACTTCATTTGGTCAAGTTTCATGGAGCTAGCACAATCCGTGTTTGATTTAGAATTCCAAACACAGCTATCTATGTAGGAGAAAACAGAGTGAAACCTAAAAATTCAAACTGTTACTGGAAACGAATGCTTCAACCTAGAAGAATAAAAATTGGCCAGCCAAGTGGGCTTAGTGAACTGATCATTACCACCAAGTATCATCAAGATTTGGTGAAACAATGTTTGCTGAGATTTCAGCAAACTAGTAGTTTTTTGGAAGCTTGGCAACCCCTTTCAAACGAAAGGGTTTTTCGCCAGTCTCTGCATGGGGTACTTCAAGAGGAAACAAACCATAGAGATAGAACTTACATCTACTTCATTTGGTCAAGTTTCATTGAGCTAGCACAAACCGTGTTTGATTTAGAATTCCAAAAACAGCTATCTATGTAGGAGAAAACAGAGTGAAACCTAAAAATTCAAACTGTTACTGGAAACGAACGCTTGAAGATAGAAGAGTGAAAATTGGGCAGCCAAGTGGGCTTAGTGAACTGATCATTACCACCAAGTATCATCAAGATTTGGTGAAAAAATGTTTGCTGAGATTTCAGTAAATAGTAGTTTTTTGGAAGCTTGGCAACCCCTTTCAAACGAAAGTGTTTTTCGCCAGTCTCTGCATGGGGTACTTCAAGAGAAAACAAACCATAGAGATAGAACTTAGAACTACTTGATTTTGTCAAGTTTCAAGAAGCTAGCACAAACCGTGTTTGATTTAGAATTCCAAACACAGCTATCTATAGGAGAAAACAGAGTGAAACCTAAAAATTCAAACTCTGTCTGGAAAAGAATGCTTCAAACTAGAAGAATAAAAATTGGGCAGCCAAGTGGGCTTAGTGAACTGATCATTACCACCAAGTATCATGAAGATTTGGTGAAAAAATGTTTGCTGAGATTTCAGCAAACTAGTAGTTTTTTGGAAGCTTCGCAACCCCTTTCAAACGAAAGTGTTTTTCACCAGTCTCTGCATCGGGTACTTCAAGAGGACACAAACCATAGAGATAGAACTTAGAACTACTTCATTTGGTCAAGTTTCAAGGAGCTAGCACAATCCGTGTTTGATTTAGAATTCCAAACACAACTATCTATGTAGGAGAAAACAGAGTGAAACCTAAAAATTCAAAGTGTTACTGGAAACGAACGCTTGAACCTAGAAGAGTGAAAATTGGGCAGCCAAGTGGGCTTAGTGAACTGATCATTACCACCAAGTATCATCAAGATTTGGTGAAAAAATATTTGCTGAGATTTCAGCAAACTAGTAGTTTTTTGGAAGCTTGGCAACCCCTTTCAAACGAAAGTGTTTTTCGCCAGTAATTGCATGGGGTACTTCAAGAGGAAACAAACCATAGAGATAGAACTTAGAACTACTTCATTTGGTCAAGTTTCAAGGAGCTAGCACAAACCGTGTTTGATTTAGAATTCCAAACTCAGCTATCTATGTAGGAGAAAACAGAGTGAAACCTAAAAATTCAAACTGTTACTGGAAACGAATGCTTCAACCTAGAAGAATAAAAATTGGGCAGCCAAGTGGGATTAGTGAACTGATCATTACCACCAAGTATCATCAAGATTTGGTGAAAAACAATTTGCTGTGATTTCAGCAAACTTGTAGTTCTTTGGAAGCTTGGCAACCCCTTTCAAACAAAAGTGTTTTTTGCAAGTCTCTGCATGGGGTACTTCAAGAGGAAAGAAACCATAGAGATAGAACGTAGAACTACTTCATTTTGTCAAGTTTCAAGGAGCTAGCACAAACCGTGTTTGATTTAGAATTCCAAACACAACTATCTATGTAGGAGAAAACAGAGTGAAACCTAAAAATTCAAACTGTTAAAGAAAATGAATGCCTGAACCGAGAAGAGTGAAAATTGGGCAGCCAAGTGGGCTTAGTGAACTGATCATTACCACCAAGTATCATCAAGATTTGGTGAAAAATTTTTGCTGAGATTTCAGCAAACTACTAGTTTTTTGGAAGCTAGGCAACCCCTTTAAAACGAAAGTGTTTTTCGCCAGTCTCTGCATGGGGTACTTCAAGAGGAAACAAACCATAGAGATAGAACTTAGAACTACTTCATTTGGTCAAGTTTCAAGGAGCTAGCACAAACCTTGTTTGATTTAGAATTCCAAACACAGCTATCTATGTAGGAGAAAACAGAGTGAAACCTAAAAATTCAAACTGTTACTTGAAACGAATGCTTCAACCTAGAAAAATGAAACTTGGGCAGCCAAGTGGGCTTAGTGAACTGATCATTACCACCAAGTATCATCAAGATTTGGAGAAACAATGTTTGCTGAGATTTCAGCAAACTAGTAGTTTTTTGGAAGCTTGGCAACCCCTTTCAAACGAAAGTGTTTTTCGCCAGTCTCTGCATAGGGTACTTCAAGAGGAAACAAACCATAGAGATAGAACTTAGAACTACTTCATTTGGTCAAGTTTCAAGGAGCCTGGAAAAACCGTGTTTGATTTAGAGTTTCAAACACATCTATCTATATAGCAGAAAACAGAGTGAAACCTAAAAATTCAAACTGTTCCTGGAAACGAACGCTTGAACCTAGAAGAGTGAAAATTGGGCAGCCAAGTGGGCTTCGTGAACTGATCATTACCACCAAGTATCATCAAGATAGTGAAAGAATATTTGCTGAGATTTCAGCAAACTTGTAGTTCCTTGGAAGCTTGGCAACCCCTTTCAAACGAAAGTGTTTTTCGCCAGTCTCTGCATGGGGTACTTCAAGAGGAAACAAACCATAGAGATAGAACTTAGAACTACTTCATTTGGTCAAGTTTCAAGGAGCCTGGAAAAACCGTGTTTGATTTAGAGTTTCAAACACATCTATCTATATAGCAGAAAACAGAGTGAAACCTAAAAATTCAAACTGTTCCTGGAAACGAACGCTTGAACCTAGAAGAGTGAAAATTGGGCAGCCAAGTGGGCTTCGTGAACTGATCATTACCACCAAGTATCATCAAGATAGTGAAAGAATATTTGCTGAGATTTCAGCAAACTTGTAGTTCCTTGGAAGCTTGGCAACCCCTTTCAAACGAAAGTGTTTTTCGCCAGTCTCTGCATGGGGTACTTCAAGAGGAAACAAACCATAGAGATAGAACTTAGAACTACTTCATTTGGTCAAGTTTCAAGGAGGTAGCACAAACCGTTTTTGATTTAGAATTCCAAACACAACTATCTATGTAGGAAAAAACAGAGTGAAACCTAAAAATTCAAAGTGTTACTGGAAACGAACGCTTGAACCTAGAAGAGTGAAAATTGGGTAGCCAAGTGGGCTTAGTGAACTGATCATTACCACCAAGTATCATCAAGATTTGGTGAAAAAATGTTTGCTGAGATTTCAGCAAACAAGTAGTTTTTTGGAAGCTTGGCAACCCCTTTCAAACGAAAGTGTTTTTCGCCAGTCTCTGCATGGGGTACTTCAAGAGGAAACAAACCATAGAGATAGAACTTAGAACTACTTCATTTGGTCAAGTTTCACGGAGCTAGCACAAACCGTGTTTGATTTAGAATTCCAAACACAGCTATCTATGTAGGAGAAAACAGAGTGAAACCTAAAAATTCAAACTGTTACTGGAAATGAATGCTTCAACCCAGAAGAATAAATATTGGGCAGCCAAGTGGGCTTAGTGAACTGATCATTACCACCAAGTATCATCAAGATTTGGTGAAACAATGTTTGCTGAGATTTCAGCAAACTAGTAGTTTTTTGGAAGCTTGGCAATCCCTTTCAAACGAAAGTGTTTTTCGCCAGTCTCTGCATGGGGTACTTCAAGAGGAAACAAACCATAGAGATAGAACTTAGAACTACTTCATTTGGTCAAGTTTCATGGAGGTAGCACAAACCGTGTTTGATTTCGAATTCCAAACACAGCTATCTATGTAGGAGAAAACAGAGTGAAACCTAAAAATTCAAACTGTTACTGGAAACAAATGCTTCAACCTAGAAGAATAAAAATTGGGCAGCCAAGTGGGCTTAGTGAACTGATCATTACCACCAAGTATCATCAAGATTTGGTGAAAAAATGTTTGCTGAGATTTCAGCAAACTAGTAGTTTTTTGGAAGCTTGGCAACCCCTTTCAAACGAAAGTGTTTTTCGCCAGTCTCTGCATGGGGTACTTCAAGAGGAAAAAAACCATAGAGATAGAACTTAGAACTACTTCATTTGGTCAAGTTTCAAGGAGCTAGCACAAACCGTGTTGGATTTAGAATTCCAAACACAACTATCTATGTAGGAGAAAACAGAGTGAAACCTAAAAATTCAAACTGTTAAAGAAAATGAACGCTTGAACCGAGAAGAGTGAAAATTGGGCAGCCAAGTGGGCTTAGTGAACTGATCATTACCACCAAGTATCATCATGATTTGGTGAAAAATGTTTGCTGAGATTTCAGCAAACTACTAGTTTTTTGGAAGCTTGGCAACCCCTTTCAAACGAAAGTGTTCTTCGCCAGTCTCTGCATGGGGTACTTCAAGAGGAAACAAACCATAGAGATAGAACTTAGAACTACTTCATTTGGTCAAGTTTCAAGGAGCTAGCACAAACCGTGTTTGATTTAGAATTCCAAACACAGCTCTCTATGTAGGAGAAAACAGAGTGAAACCTAAAAATTCAAACTGTTACTGGAAACGAACGCTTGAACCTAGAAGAGTGAAAATTGGGCAGCCAAGTGGGCTTAGTGAACTGATCATTACCACCAAGTATCATCAAGATTTGGTGAAAAAATGTTTGCTGAGATTTCAGCAAACTAGTAGTATTTTGGAAGCTTGGCAACCCCTTTCAAACGAAAGTGTTTTTTGCCCCTCTCTGCATGGGGTACTTCAAGAGGAAACAAACCATAGAGATAGAACTTAGAACTACTTCATTTGGTCAAGTTTCAAGGAGCTAGCACAAACCGTGTTTGATTTAGAATTCCAAACACAGCTATCTATGTAGGAGAAAACAGAGTGAAACCTAAAAATTCAAACTGTTACTGGAAACGAATGCTTCAACCCAGAAGAATAAAAATTGGGCAGCCAAGTGGGCTTAGTGAACTGATCATTACCACCAAGTATCATCAAGATTTGGTGAAAAAATGTTCCCTGAGATTTCAGCAAACTAGTAGTTTTTTGGAAGCTTGGCAATCCCTTTCAAACGAAAGTGTTTTTCGCCAGTCTCTGCATGGGGTACTTCAAGAGGAAACAAACCATAGAGATAGAACTTAGAACTACTTCATTTGGTCAAGTTTCATGGAGCTAGCACAAACCGTGTTTGATTTCGAATTCCAAACACAACTATCTATGTAGGAGAAAACAGAGTGAAACCTAAAAATTCAAACTGTTACTGGAAACAAATGCTTCAACCTAGAAGAACAAAAATTGGGCAGCCAAGTGGGCTTAGTGAACTGATCATTACCACCAAGTATCATCAAGATTTGGTGAAAAAATGTTTGCTGAGATTTCAGCAAACTAGTAGTTTTTTGGAAGCTTGGCAACCCCTTTCAAACGAAAGTGTTTTTCACCAGTCTCTGCATGGGGTACTTCAAGAGGAAACAAACCATAGAGATAGAACTTAGAACTACTTCATTTGGTCAAGTTTCAAGGAGCTAGCACAAACCGAGTTTGATTTAGAATTCCAAACACAGCTATCGATGTAGGAGAAAAGAGAATGAAAACTAAAAATTCAAACTGTTAAGGAAACGAATGCTTCAACCTAGAAGAATAAAAATTGGGCAGCCAAGTGGGATTAGTGAACTGATCATTACCACTAAGTATCATCAAGATTTGGTGAAGAAATATTTGCTGATATTTCAGCAAACTAGTAGTTCTTTGGAAGCTTGGCAACCCCTTTCAAACAAAAGTGTTTTTCGCAAGTCTCTGCATGGGGTACTTCAAGGGGAAAGAAACCATAGAGATAGAACGTAGAACTACTTCATTTTGTCAAGTTTCAAGGAGCTAGCACAAACCGTGTTTGATTTAGAATTCCAAACACAACTATCTATGTAGGAGAAAACAGAGTGAAACCTAAAAATTCAAACTGTTAAAGAAAATGAACGCCTGAACCGAGAAGAGTGAAAATTGGGCACCAAGTGGGCTTAGTGACCTGATCATTACCACCAAGTATCATCAAGATTTGGTGAAAAATGTTTGCTGAGATTTCAGCAAACTACTAGTTTTTTGGAAGCTTGGCAACCCCTTTGAAACGAAAGTGTTTTTCGCCAGTCTCTGCATGGGGTAATTCAAGAGGAAACAAACCATAGAGAGAGAACTTGAACTACTTCATTTGGTCAAGTTTCAAGGAGCTAGCACAAACCGTGTTTGATTTAGAGTTTCAAACACATCTATCTATATAGCAGAAAAGAGAGTGAAACCTAAAAATTCAAAGTGATACTGGAAACGAACGCTTGAACCAAAAAGAGTGAAAATTCGGCAGCCAAGTGTGCTTAGTGAACTGATCATTACCAACAAGTATCATCAAGATTTGGTGAAAAAATGTTTGCTGAGATTTCAGGAAACTAGTAGATTTTTGGAAGCTTGGCAACCCCTTTCAAACGAAAGTGTTTTTCGCCAGTCTCTGCATGGGGTACTTCAAGAGGAATCAAACCATAGAGATAGAACTTAGAACTACTTCATTTGGTCAAGTTTCAAGGAGACAGCACAAACCGTGTTTGATTTAGAATTCCAAACACAGCTATCTATGTAGGAGAAAACAGAGTGAAACCTAAAAATTCAAACTGTTACTGGAAACGAATGCTTCAACCCAGAAGAATAAAAATTGGGCAGCCAAGTGGGCTTAGTGAACTGGTCATTACCACCAAGTATCATCAAGATTTGGTGAAACAATGTTTGCTGAGATTTCAGCAAACTAGTAGTTTCTTGGAAGCTTGGCAACCCCTTTCAAACGAAAGTGTTTTTCGCCCGTCTCTGCATGGGGTACTTCAAGAGGAATCAAACCATAGAGATAGAACTTAGAACTACTTCATTTGGTCAAGTTTCATGGAGCTAGCACAAACCGTGTTTGATTTAGAATTCCAAACACAGCTATCTATGTAGGAGAAAACAGAGTGAAACCTAAAAATTCAAACTGTTACTGGAAACGAATGCTTCAACCTAGAAGAATAAAAATTGGGCAGCCAAGTGGGCTTAGTGAACTGATCATTACCACCTAGTATCATCAAGATTTGGTGAAAAAATGTTTGCTGAGATTTCAGCAAACTAGTAGTTTTTTGGAAGCTTGGCAACCCCTTTCAATCGAAAGTGTTTTTCGCCAGTCTCTGCATGGGGTACTTCAAGAGGAAACAAACCATAGAGATAGAACTTAGAACTACTTCATTTTGTCAAGTTTCAAAAAGCCTGCAAAAATCGTGTTTGATTTAGAGTTTCAAACACATCTATCTATATAGCAGAAAACAGAGTGAAACGTAAAAATTCAAAATGATACTGAAACGAACGCTTGAACCTAGAAGAGTAAAAATTGGGCAGCCAAGGGGGCTTAGTGAACTGATCATTACCACCAAGTATCATCAAGATTTGGTGAAAAAATGTTTGCTGAGATTTCAGAAAACTAGTAGCTTTTGGGAGCATGGCAACCCCTTTCAAACGAAAGTGTTTTTCGCCAGTCTCTGCATGGGGTACTTCAAGAGGAAACAAACCATAGAGATAGAACTTAGAACTACTTCATTTGGTCAAGTTTCAAGGAGCTAGCACAAACCGTGTTTGATTTAGAATTCCAAACACAGCTATCGATGTAGGAGAAAAGAGAATGAAACCTAAAAATTCAAACTGTTACTGGAAACGAATGCTTCAACCTAGAAGAATAAAAATTGGGCAGCCAAGTGGGATTAGTGAACTGATCATTACCACTAAGTATCATCAAGATTTGGTGAAAAAATGTTTGCTGAGATTTCAGCAAACTAGTAGTTTTTTGGAAGCTTGGCAACCCCTTTCAAACGAAAGTGTTTTTCGCCAGTCTCTGCATGGGGTACTTCAAGAGGAAACAAACCATAGAGATAGAACTTAGAACTACTTCATTTGGTCAAGTTTCAAGGAGCTAGCACAAACCGTGTTTGATTTAGAATTCCAAACACAACTATCTATGTAGGAGAAAACAGAGTGAAACCTAAAAATTCAAACTGTTAAAGAATATGAACGCTTGAACCGAGAAGAGTGAAAATCGGGCAGCCAAGTGGGCTTAGTGAACTGATCATTACCACCAAGTATCATCAAGATTTGGTGAAAAAATGTTTGCTGAGATTTCAGCAAACTAGTAGTTTTTTGGAAGCTTGGCAACCCCTTTCAAACGAAAGTGTTTTTCGCCAGTCTCTGCATGGGGTACTTCAAGAGGAAACAAACCATAGAGATAGAACTTAGAACTACTTCATTTGGTCAAGTTTCAAGGAGCTAGCACAAACCGTGTTTGATTTAGAATTCCAAACACAGGTATCTATGTAGGAGAAAACAGAGTGAAACGTAAAAATTCAAACTGTTACTGGAAATGAATGCTTCAACCCAGAAGAATAAAAATTGGGCAGCCAAGTGGGCTTAGTGAACTGATCATTACCACCAAGTATCATCAAGATTTGGTGAAACAATGTTTGCTGAGATTTCAGCAAACTAGTAGTTTTTTGGAAGCTTGGCAATCCCTTTCAAACGAAAGTGTTTTTCGCCAGTCTCTGCATGGGGTACTTCAAGAGGAAACAAACCATAGAGATAGAACTTAGAACTACTTCATTTGGTCAAGTTTCATGGAGGTAGCACAAACCGTGTTTGATTTCGAATTCCAAACACAGCTATCTATGTAGGAGAAAACAGAGTGAAACCTAAAAATTCAAACTGTTACTGGAAACAAATGCTTCAACCTAGAAGAATAAAAATTGGGCAGCCAAGTGGGCTTAGTGAACTGATCATTACCACCAAGTATCATCAAGATTTGGTGAAAAAATGTTTGCTGAGATTTCAGCAAACTAGTAGTTTTTTGGAAGCTTGGCAACCCCTTTCAAACGAAAGTGTTTTTCGCCAGTCTCTGCATGGGGTACTTCAAGAGGAAACAAACCATAGAGATAGAACTTAGAACTACATCATTTGGTCAAGTTTCAAGGAGCTAGCACAAACCGTGTTTGATTTAGAATTCCAAACACAGCTATCGATGTAGGAGAAAAGAGAATGAAACCTAAAAATTCAAACTGTTACTGGAAACGAATGCTTCAACCTAGAAGAATTAAAAATTGGGCAGCCAAGTCGGATTAGTGAACTAATCATTACCACCAAGTATCATCAAGATTTGGTGAAAAAATGTTTGCTGAGATTTCAGCAAACTAGTAGTTTTTTGGAAGCTTGGCAATCCCTTTCAAACAAAAGTGTTTTTCGCAAGTCTCTGCATGGGGTACTTCAAGAGGAAAGAAACCATAGAGATAGAACGTAGAACTACTTCATTTTGTCAAGTTTCAAGGAGCTAGCACAAACCGTGTTTGATTTAGAATTCCAAACACAACTATCTATGTAGGAGAAAACAGAGTGAAACCTAAAAATTCAAACTGTTACTGGAAACGAATGCTTCAACCTAGAAGAATAAAAATTGGGCAGCCAAGTGGGCTTAGTGAACTGATCATTACCACCTAGTATCATCAAGATTTGGTTAAAAAATGTTTGCTGAGATTTCAGCAAACTAGTAGTTTTTTGGAGCATGGCAACCCCTTTCAAACGAAAGTGTTTTTCGCCAGTCTCTGCATGGGGTACTTCAAGAGTAAACAAACCATAGAGATAGAACATAGAACTACTTCATTTGGTCAAGTTTCAAGGAGCTAGCACAAACCGTGTTTGATTTCAAATTCCAAACACAGCTATCTATGTAGGAGAAAACAGAGTGAAATCTAAAAATTCTAACTGTTACTGGAAACGAACGCTTGAAGCTAGAAGAGTGAAAATTGGGCAGCCAAGTGGGCTTAGTGAACTGATCATTACCACCAAGTATCATCAAGATTTGTTGAAAAAATGTTTGCTGAGATTTCAGCAAACTAGTAGTTTTTTGGAAGCTTGGCAACCAATTTCAAACGAAAGTGTTTTTCGCCAGTCTCTGCATGGGGTACTTCAAGAGGAAACAAACCATAGAGATAGAACTTAGAACTACTTCATTTGGTCAAGTTTCAAGGAGCTAGCACAAACCGTGTTTGATTTAGAATTCCAAACACAACTATCTATGTAGGAGAAAACAGAGTGAAACCTAAAAATTCAAACTGTTAAAGAATATGAACGCTTGAACCGAGAAGAGTGAAAATTGGGCAGCCAAGTGGGCTTAGTGAACTGATCATTACCA
The DNA here is from genome assembly GCF_048772815.1 of Callospermophilus lateralis. Classification (NCBI taxonomy): domain Eukaryota; kingdom Metazoa; phylum Chordata; class Mammalia; order Rodentia; family Sciuridae; genus Callospermophilus; species Callospermophilus lateralis. Next base: position 16,802 of record NW_027511932.1, read on the forward strand.
CCAAGTATCATCAAGATTTGGTGAAAAAATGTTTGCTGAGATTTCAGAAAACTAGTAGCTTTTGGGAGCATGGCAACCCCTTTCAAACGAAAGTGTTTTTCGCCAGTCTCTGCATGGGGTACTTCAAGAGGAAACAAACCATAGAGATAGAACTTAGAACTACTTCATTTGGTCAAGTTTCAAGGAGCTAGCACAAACCGTGTTTGATTTAGAATTCCAAACACAGCTATCGATGTAGGAGAAAAGAGAATGAAACCTAAAAATTCAAACTGTTACTGGAAACGAATGCTTCAACCTAGAAGAATAAAAATTGGGCAGCCAAGTGGGATTAGTGAACTGATCATTACCACTAAGTATCATCAAGATTTGGTGAAAAAGTATTTGCTGATATTTCAGCAAACTAGTAGTTCTTTGGAAGCTTGGAACCCCTTTCAAACAAAAGTGTTTTTCGCAAGTCTCTGCATGGGGTACTTCAAGAGGAAAGAAACCATAGAGATAGAACGTAGAACTACTTCATTTTGTCAAGTTTCAAGGAGCTAGCACAAACCGTGTTTGATTTAGAATTCCAAACACAACTATCTATGTAGGAGAAAACAGAGTGAAACCTAAAAATTCAAACTGTTAAAGAAAACGAACGCTTGAACCGAGAAGAGTGAAACTTGGGCAGCCAAGTGGGCTTAGTGAACTGATCATTACCACCAAGTATCATCAAGATTTGGTGAAAAATGTTTGCTGAGATTTCAGCAAACTACTAGTTTTTTGGAAGCTAGGCAACCCCTTTCAAACGAAAGTGTTTTTCGCCAGTCTCTGCATGGGGTACTTCAAGAGGAAACAAACCATAGAGATAGAACTTAGAACTACTTCATTTGGTCAAGTTTCAAGGAGCCTGGAAAAACCGTGTTTGATTTAGAGTTTCAAACACATCTATCTATATAGCAGAAAACAGAGTGAAACTTAAAATTCAAACTGTTCCTGGAAACGAACGCTTGAACCTAGAAGAGTGAAAATTGGGCAGCCAAGTGGGCTTCGTGAACTGATCATTACCACCAAGTATCATCAAGATAGTGAAAGAATATTTGCTGAGATTTCAGCAAACTTGTAGTTCTTTGGAAGCTTGGCAACCCATTTCAAACGAAAGTGTTTTTTGCCAGACTCTGCATGGGGTACTTCAAGAGGAAACAAACCATAGAGATAGAACTTAGAACTACTTCATTTGGTCAAGTTTCAAGGAGGTAGCACAAACCGTTTCTGATTTAGAATTCCAAACACAACTATCTATGTAGGAAAAAACAGAGTGAAACCTAAAAATTCAAAGTGTTACTGGAAACGAACGCTTGAACCTAGAAGAGTGAAAATTGGGCAGCCAAGTGGGCTTAGTGAACTGATCATTACCACCAAGTATCATCAAGATTTGGTGAAAAAATGTTTGCTGAGATTTCAGCAAACTAGTAGTTTTTTGGAAGCTTGGCAACCCCTTTCAAACGAAAGTGTTTTTCGCCAGTCTCTGCATGGGGTACTTCAAGAGGAAACAAACCATAGAGATAGAACTTAGAACTACTTCATTTGGTCAAGTTTCAAGGAGCTAGCACAAACCGTGTTTGATTTAGAATTCCAAACACAGCTATCTATGTAGGAGAAAACAGAGTGAAACGTAAAAATTCAAACTGTTACTGGAAATGAATGCTTCAACCCAGAAGAATAAAAATTGGGCAGCCAAGTGGGCTTAGTGAACTGATCATTACCACCAAGTATCATCAAGATTTGGTGAAACAATGTTTGCTGAGATTTCAGCAAACTAGTAGTTTTTTGGAAGCTTGGCAATCCCTTTCAAACGAAAGTGTTTTTCGCCAGTCTCTGCATGGGGTACTTCAAGAGGAAACAAACCATAGAGATAGAACTTAGAACTACTTCATTTGGTCAAGTTTCATGGAGGTAGCACAAACCGTGTTTGATTTCGAATTCCAAACACAGCTATCTATGTAGGAGAAAACAGAGTGAAACCTAAAAATTCAAACTGTTACTGGAAACAAATGCTTCAACCTAGAAGAATAAAAATTGGGCAGCCAAGTGGGCTTAGTGAACTGATCATTACCACCAAGTATCATCAAGATTTGGTGAAAAAATGTTTGCTGAGATTTCAGCAAACTAGTAGTTTTTTGGAAGCTTGGCAACCCCTTTCAAACGAAAGTGTTTTTCGCCAGTCTCTGCATGGGGTACTTCAAGAGGAAACAAACCATAGAGATAGAACTTAGAACTACATCATTTGGTCAAGTTTCAAGGAGCTAGCACAAACCGTGTTTGATTTAGAATTCCAAACACAGCTATCGATGTAGGAGAAAAGAGAATGAAACCTAAAAATTCAAACTGTTACTGGAAACGAATGCTTCAACCTAGAAGAATTAAAAATTGGGCAGCCAAGTCGGATTAGTGAACTAATCATTACCACCAAGTATCATCAAGATTTGGTGAAAAAATGTTTGCTGAGATTTCAGCAAACTAGTAGTTTTTTGGAAGCTTGGCAATCCCTTTCAAACAAAAGTGTTTTTCGCAAGTCTCTGCATGGGGTACTTCAAGAGGAAAGAAACCATAGAGATAGAACGTAGAACTACTTCATTTTGTCAAGTTTCAAGGAGCTAGCACAAACCGTGTTTGATTTAGAATTCCAAACACAACTATCTATGTAGGAGAAAACAGAGTGAAACCTAAAAATTCAAACTGTTACTGGAAACGAATGCTTCAACCTAGAAGAATAAAAATTGGGCAGCCAAGTGGGCTTA
>NW_027511933.1:0-19577 GCF_048772815.1 Callospermophilus lateralis
CTGCTACTGTAGACGAACGCTTCCACATAGAAGAACAAAATTGGTGAGCCAAGTGGGATCTGTGTACTGATCATTACCACAAAGTATCATCAAGATTGGGTGAAAAAATATTTGCTGGTATTTTGGAAACTCGTTATTTCTTAAAAGCTTTACAACCCCTCTCAATGAAAGTGCTTTTCCACAGTCTGTGCGTAGGGATACTTGAAGAGGAAACAAATAATAGAGACAAAACTGAGAACTCCTTCATTTTGTCAAGTTTCAAAGAGCTACTACAAACCATGTTGGATTTAGAGTTAAAAATTCATATATCTATATAGGAGGGAACAGAGGGAAACCTAAATATAAAAACTGCTACTGTAGGCGAACGCTTCAACCTAGCAGAACACAATTTGGTGAGCCAAGTGGGATTTGTGTACTGATCATTAGCAACAAGTATCTTCAAGATTGGGTGAAAAAATATTTGCTGGTATTTCAGAAACTCGTTATTTCTTAGAAGCTTGGCAACCCCTCTCAATGAAAGTGCTTTTCCACAGTGTGTGCCTAGTGCTAATTGAAGAGGAAACAATCCATAGAGAGAAAACTGAGAACTCCTTTATTTTGTCAAGTTTCAAAGAGCTACTACAAACCACGTTGGATTTAGAGTTCCAAATTCATCTATCTATACAGGAGAGAACAGAGGGAAACCTAAATATAAAAACTGCTACTGTAGACGAACGCTTCAACCTAGAAGTACAAAATTTGGTGAGCCAAGTGGGATCTGTGTACTGATCATTAGCAACAAGTATCATCAAGATTGGGTGAAAAAATATTTGCTGGTACTTCGGAAACTCGTTATTTCTTAGAAGCTTGGCAACCCCTCTCAATGAAAGTGCTTTTCCATAGTCTGCGCCTAGGGCTACTTGAAGAGGAAACAAACCATATAGACAAAACTGAGAACTCCTTTATTTTGTCAAGTTTCAAAGAGCTACTACAAACCATGTTGGATTTAGATTCCAAATTCATCTATCTATATATGAGAGAACAGAGTGAAACCTAAATATAAAAACGACTACTGTAGACGAGCGCTTCAAACTAGAAAAACAAAATTTGGTGAGCCAAGTGGGATCTGTGTACTGATCATTCCCACCAAGTATCATCAAGATTGGGTGAAAAAATATTTGCTGGTATTTCGGAAAGTCGTTATTTCGTAGAAGCTTGGCAACACCTCTCAATGAAAGTGGGTTTCCACAGTGTGTGCCTAGGGCTATTTGAAGAGGAAACAAACCATAGAGACAAATCTCAGAACTCCCTTATTTTGTCAAGTTTCATAGAGCTACTACAAACCATGTTGGATTTAGAGTTCCAAATTCATCTATCTATATATGAGAGAACAGAGTGAAACCTAAATATAAAAACTGCTAGTGTAGACGAACGCTTCAACCTAGAAGAACAAAATTTGGTGAGCCAAGTGGGATTTGTGTACTGATCATTAGCAACAAGTATCATCAAGATTGGTTGAAAAAATATTTGCTGGTATTTCAGAAACTCGTTATTTCTTAGAAGCGTGGCAACCCCTCTCAATGAAAGATGCTTTTCCACAGTGTGTGCCTAGTGCTACTTGTACAGGAAACAAACCATAGAAGACAAAAGTGAGAACTCCTTTATTTTGTCAAGTTTCAAAGAGCTACTACAAACCATGTTGGATTTAGAGTTCAAATTCATCTATCTATACAGGAGAGAACAGAGGGAAACCTAAATATAAAAACTGCTACTGTAGACGAACGCTTCAACCTAGAAGAACAAAATTTGGTGAGCCAAGTGGGATCTGTGTACTGATCATTAGCAACAAGTATCATCAAGATTGGGTGAAAAAATATTTGCTGGTACTTCGGAAACATCGTTATTTCTTAGAAGCTTGGCAACCCCTCTCAATGAAAGTGCTTTTCCAGAGTCTGCGCCTAGGGCTACTTGAAGAGGAAACAAACCATAGAGACAAAACTGAGAACTCCTTTATTTTGTCAAGTTTCAAAGAGCTACTACAAACCATGTTGGATTTAGAGTTCCAAATTCATCTATCTATATATTAGAGAACAGAGTGAAACCTAAATATAAAAACGACTACTGTAGACGAAAGCTTCAAACTAGAAGAACAAAATTTGGTGAGCCAACTGGGATCTGTGTACTGATCATTCCCACCAAGTATCGTCAAGATTGGGTGAAAAATATTTGCTGGTATTTCGAAAAACTCGTTATTTTTTAGAAGCTTGGCAACCCTTCTCAATTAAAGTTCTTTTCCACAGTCTGTGCCTAGGCCTCTTGAAGAGGAAACAAACCATAGAGACAAAACTCAGAACTCCTTTATTTTGTCAAGTTTCAAAGAGCTACTACAAACCATGTTGGATTTAGAGTTCCAAATTCATCTATCTATATATGAGAGAACAGAGTGAAACCTAAATATAAAAACTGCTACTGTAGACGAAAGCTTCAACCTAGAACAAAATTTGGTGAGCCCAAACGGGATCTGTGTACTGATCATTACCACCAAGTATCATCAAGATTGGGTGAAAAAATATTTGTTGGTATTTGGAAACTCGTTATTTCTTAGAAACTTGGCAACCCATCTCAATGAAAGTGCTTTTCCACAGTCTGTGCCTCGGCCTCTTGAAGAGGAAACAAACAATAGAGACAAAACTGAGAACTCCTTTATTTTGTCAAGTTTCAAAGAGCTACTACAATCCATGTTGGATTTAGAGTTCCAAATTCATCTATCTATATAGGATAGAACAGAGAGAAACCTAAATATAAAAACTGCTACTGTAGACGAACGCTTCAACCTAAAAGAACAAAATTGGGTGAGCCAATTGGGATTTGTGTACTGATCATTACCACGAAGTATCATCAAGATTGGGTGAAAAAATATTTGCTGGTATTTTGGAAACTTGTAATTTCTTAGAAGATCGGCAAACTCTCTCAATGAAAGTGCTTTTCCACAGTCTGTGCCTAGGGCTACTTGAAGAGGAAACAAACCATAGAGACAAAACTGAGAACTCCTTCATTTTGTCAAGTTTCAAAGAGCTACTACAAACCATGTTTGATTTAGAGTTCCAAATTCATATATCTATATAGGAGAGAACAGAGGGAAACCTAAATATAAAAACTGCTACTATAGGCGAACGCTTCAAACTAGAAGAACAAAATTTGGTGAGCCAAGTGGGATCTGTGTACTGATCATTCCCACGAAGTATCATCAAGATTGGGTGAAAAAATATTTGCTGGTATTTCGGAAACTCGTTATTTCTTAGAAGCTTGGCAACACCTCACAATGAAAGTGGTTTTCCACAGTCTGTGCCTAGGGCTATTTGAAGAGGAAACAAACCATAGAGACATATCTCAGAACTCCTTTATTTTGTCAAGTTTCATAGAGCTACTACAAACCATGTTGGATTTAGAGTTCCAAATTCATCTATCTATATGAGAGAACAGAGTGAAACCTAAATATAAAAACTGCTACTGTAGACGAACGCTTCAACCTAGAAGAACAAAATTTGGTGAGCCAAGTGGGATTTGTGTACTAATCATTAGCAACAAGTATCATCAAGATTGGGTGAAAAAATATTTGCTGGTATTTCAGAAACTCGTTATTTCTTAGAAGCTTGGCAACCCCTCTCAATGAAAGTGCTTTTCCACAGTGTGTGCCTAGTGCTACTTGAAGAGGAAACAAACCATAGAGACAAAACTGAGAACTCCTTTATTTTGTCAAGTTTCAAAGAGCTACTACAAACCATGTTGGATTTAGAGTTCCAAATTCATCTATCTATACAGGAGAGAACAGCGGGAAACCTAAATATAAAACTGCTACTGTAGACGAACGCTTCAAACTAGAAGAACAAAATTCGGTGAGCCAAGTGGGATCTTTGTACTGATCATTAGCAACAAGTATCATCAAGATTGGGTGAAAAAATATTTGCTGGTATTTCGGAAACTAGTTATTTCTCAGAAGCTTGGCAACCCCTCTCAATTAAAGTGCTTTTCCACAGTCTATGCCTAGGCTCTTGAAGAGGAAAGAAACCATAGAGACAAAACTCAGAACTCCTTTATTTTGTCAAGTTTCAAAGAGCTACTACAAACCATGTTGGATTTAGAGTTCCAAATTCATCTATCTATATATGAGAGAACAGAGTGAAACCTAAATATAAAAACTGCTACTGTAGACGAACGCTTCAACCTAGAAGAAGAAAATTTGGTGAGCCAAGTGGGATCTGTGTACTGATCATTACCACCAAGTATCATCAAGATTGGGTGAAAAAATATTTGCTGGTATTTTGGAAACTCGTTATTTCTTAAAAGCTTGACAACCCCGCTCAATGAAAGTGCTTTTCCACAGTCTGTGCGTAGGGATACTTGAAGAGGAAACAAACCATAGAGACAAAACTGAGAACTCCTTTATTTTGTCAAGTTTCAAAGAGCTACTACAAACCATGTTGGATTTAGAGTTCCAAATTCATCTATCTATATATGAGAGAACAGAGTGAAACCTAAATATAAAAACGACTACTGTAGACGAACGATTCAACCTAGAAGAACAAAATTTGGTGAGCCAATTGGGACTTGTGTACTAATCATTACCACCAAGTATCATCAAGATTGGGTGAAAAAATATTTGCTGGTATTTCGGAAACATGTAATTTCTTAGAAGCTTGGCAAACTCTCTCAATGAAAGTGCTTTTCCACAGTCTGTGCCTAGGGCTACTTGAAGAGGAAACAATCCATAGAGACAAAACTGAGAATTCCTTTATTTTGTCAAGTTTCAAAGAGCTACTACAATCCATGTTGGATTTAGAGTTCCAAATTCATCTATCTATATAGGAGAGAACAGAGGGAAACCTAAATATAAAAACTGCTACTGTAGACGAACGCTTCAACCTAGAAGAAAAAAATTTGGTGAGCCAAGTGGGATTTTTGTGTACTGATCATTAGCAATAAGTATCATCAAGATTGGGTGAAAAAATATTTGCTGGTATTTCAGAAACTAGTTATTTCTTAGAAGCTTGGCAACCCCTCTCAATGAAAGTGCTTTTCCACAGTGTGTGCCTAGTGCTACTTGAAGAGGAAACAAACCATAGAGACAAAACTGAGAACTCTTTATTTTGTCAAGTTTCAAAGAGCTACTACAAACCATGTTGGATTTAGAGTTCCAAATTCATCTATCTATACAGGAGAGAACAGAGGGAAACCTAAATATAAAAACTGCTACTGTAGACGAACGCTTCAAACTAGAAGAACAAAATTTGGTGAGCCAAGTGGGATCTGTGTACTGATCATTAGCAACAAGTATCATCAAGATTGGGTGAAAAAATATTTGCTGGTATTTCAGAAACTCGTTATTTCTTAGAAGCTTGGCAACCCCTCTCAATGAAAGTGCTTTTCCACAGTGTGTGCCTAGTGCTAATTGAAGAGGAAACAATCCATAGAGAGAAAACTGAGAACTCCTTTATTTTGTCAAGTTTCAAAGAGCTACTACAAACAATGTTGGATTTAGAGTTCCAAATTCATCTATCTATACAGGAGAGAACAGAGGGAAACCTAAATATAAAAACTGCTACTGTAGACGAACGCTTCAACCTAGAAGATCAAAATTTGGTGAGCCAAGTGGGATCTGTGTACTGATCATTAGCAACAAGTATCATCAACATTGGGTGAAAAAATATTTGCTGGTACTTCGGAAACTCGTTATTTCTTAGAAGCTTGGCAACCCCTCTCAATGAAAGTGCTTTTCCAGAGTCTGCGCCTAGGGCAACTTGAAGAGGAAACAACCATAGAGACAAAACTGAGAACTCCTTTGTTTTGTCAAGTTTCAAAGAGCTACTACAAACCATGTTGGATTTAGAGTTCCAAATTCATCTATCTATATATGAGAGAACAGAGTGAAACCTAAATATAAAAACGACTACTGTAGACGAACGCTTCAAACTAGAAGAACAAAATTTGGTGAGCCAACTGGGATCTGTGTACTGATCATTCCCACCAAGTATCATCAAGATTGGGTGAAAAAATATTTGCTGGTATTTCGGAAACTCGTTATTTTTTAGAAGCTTGGCAACCCTTCTCAATTAAAGTTCTTTTCCACAGTCTGTGCATAGGCCTCTTGAAGAGGAAACAAACCATAGAGACAAAACTCAGAACTCCTTTATTTTGTCAAGTTTCAAAGAGCTACTACAAACCATGTTGGATTTAGAGTTCCAAATTCATCTATCTATATATGAGAGAACAGAGTGAAACCTAAATATAAAAACTGCTACTGTAGACGAACGCTTCAACCTAGAACAAAATTTGGTGAGCCAAATGGGATCTGTGTACTGATCATTACCACAAAGTATCATCAAGATTGTGTGAAAAAATATTTGCTGGTATTTTGGAAACTCGTTATTTCTTAGAAACGTGGCAACCCATCTCAATGAAAGTGCTTTTCCACAGTCTGTGCCTAGGGATACTTGAAGAGGAAACAAACAATAGAGACAAAACTGAGAACTCCTTTATTTTGTCAATTTCAAAAAGCTACTACAATCCATGTTGGATTTAGAGTTCCAAATTCATCTATCTATATAGGAGAGAACAGAGAGAAACCTAAATATAAAAACTGCTACTGTAGACGAACGCTTCAACCTAAAAGAACAAAATTGGGTGAGCCAATTGGGATTTGTGTACTGATCATTACCACGAAGTATCATCAAGATTGGGTGAAAAAATATTTGCTGGTATTTCGGAAACTTGTAATTTCTTAGAAGCTTGGCAATCTCTCTCAATGAAAGTGCTTTTCCACAGTCTGTGCCTAGGGCTACTTGAAGAGGAAACAAACCATAGAGACAAAACTGAGAACTCCTTTATTTTCTCAAGTATCAAAGAGCTACTACAAACCATGTTGGATTTAGAGTTCCAAATTCATATGTCTATATAGGAGAGAACAGAGGGAACCTAAATATAAAAACTGCTACTGTAGGCGAACGCTTCAACCTAGCAGAACACAATTTGGTGAGCCAAGTGGGATTGTGTACTGATCATTAGCACCAAGTATCATCAAGATTGGGTGAAAAAATATTTGCTGGTATTTCAGAAACTCGTTATTTCTTAGAAGCTTGGCAACCCCTCTCAATGAAAATGTTTTTCCACAGTGTGTGCCTAGTGCTAATTGAAGAGGAAACAATCCATATAGAGACAAAACTGAGAACTCCTTTATTTTGTGAAGTTTCAAAGAGCTACTACAAACCATGTTGGATTTAGAATTCCAAATTCATCTATCTATATATGAGAGAACAGAGTGAAACCTAAATATAAAAACGACTACTGTAGACGAACGCTTCAAACTAGAAGAACAAAATTTGGTGAGCCAAGTGGGATCTGTGTACTGATCATTCCCACCAAGTATCATCAAGATTGGGTGAAAAAATATTTGCTGGTATTTCGGAAACTCGTTATTTCTTAGAAGCTTGGCAACCCCTCTCAATGAAAGTGCTTTTCCACAGTCTGTGTCGAGGGATACTTGAAGAGGAAACAAACCATAGAGACAAAACTGAGAACTCCTTTATTTTGTCAAGTTTCAAAGAGCTACTAAAATCCATGTTGGATTTAGAGTTCCAAATTCATCTATCTATATAGGAGAGAACAGAGAGAATCCTAAATATAAAAACTGCTACTGTAGACGAACGCTTCAACCTAGAAGAACAAAATTTGGTGAGCCAAGTGGGATTTGTGTACTGATCATTACCACCAAGTATCATCAAGATTGGGTGAAAAAATATTTGCTGGTATTTCGGAAACTTGTAATTTCTTAGAAGCTTGGCAAACTCTCTCAATGAAAGTGCTTTTCCACAGTCTGTGCCTAGGGCTACTTGAAGAGGAAACAAACCATAGAGACAAAACTGAGAACTACTTTATTTTGTCAAGTTTCAAAGAGCTACTACAAACGATGTTGGATTTAGAGTTCCAAATTCATATATCTATATAGGAGAGAACAGAGGGCTACCTAAATATAAAAACTTCTACTGTAGGCGAACGCTTCAACCTAGAAGAACACAATTTGGTGAGCCAAGTGGGATTTGTGTACTGATCATTAGCAACCAGTATCATCAAGATTGGGTGAAGAAATATTTTGCTGGTCTTCGGAAACTCGTTATTTCTTAGAAGCTTGGCAACCCCTCTCAATGAAAGTGCTTTTCCCGAGTCTGCGCCTAGGGCTACTTGAAGAGGAAACAAACCATAGACACAAAAATCAGAACTCCTTTATTTTGTCAAGTTTCAAAGAGCTACTACAAACCATGTTGGATTTAGAGTTCCAAATTCATCTATCTATATATGAGAGAACAGAGTGGAACCTGAATATAAAAACTGCTAATGTAGACGAACGCTTCAACCTAGAAGAACATAATTTGGTGAGCCAAGTGGGATCTGTGTACTGATCATTAGCAACATGTATCATCACGTTTGGGTGAAAAAATATTTGCTGATATTTCGGAAACTCGTTATTTCTTAGAAGCTTGGCAACCCCTCTCAATGAAAGTGCTTTTCCACAGTCTGTGCCTATTCCTCTTGAAGAGGAAACAAACCATAGAAACAAAACTCAGAACTCTTTATTTTGTCAAGTTTCAAAGAGCTACTCCAAACCATGTTGGATTTAGAGTTCCAAATTCATCTATCTATATATGAGAGAACAGAGTGAAACCTAAATATAAAAACTGCTACTGTAGACGAACGCTTCCACATAGAAGAACAAAATTGGTGAGCCAAGTGGGATCTGTGTACTGATCATTACCACAAAGTATCATCAAGATTGGGTGAAAAAATATTTGCTGGTATTTTGGAAACTCGTTATTTCTTAAAAGCTTTACAACCCCTCTCAATGAAAGTGCTTTTCCACAGTCTGTGCGTAGGGATACTTGAAGAGGAAACAAACCATAGAGACAAAACTGAGAACTCCTTCATTTTGTCAAGTTTCAAAGAGCTACTACAAACCATGTTGGATTTAGAGTTAAAAATTCATATATCTATATAGGAGGGAACAGAGGGAAACCTAAATATAAAAACTGCTACTGTAGGCGAACGCTTCAACCTAGCAGAACACAATTTGGTGAGCCAAGTGGGATTTGTGTACTGATCATTAGCAACAAGTATCTTCAAGATTGGGTGAAAAAATATTTGCTGGTATTTCAGAAACTCGTTATTTCTTAGAAGCTTGGCAACCCCTCTCAATGAAAGTGCTTTTCCACAGTGTGTGCCTAGTGCTAATTGAAGAGGAAACAATCCATAGAGAGAAAACTGAGAACTCCTTTATTTTGTCAAGTTTCAAAGAGCTACTACAAACCACGTTGGATTTAGAGTTCCAAATTCATCTATCTATACAGGAGAGAACAGAGGGAAACCTAAATATAAAAACTGCTACTGTAGACGAACGCTTCAACCTAGAAGTACAAAATTTGGTGAGCCAAGTGGGATCTGTGTACTGATCATTAGCAACAAGTATCATCAAGATTGGGTGAAAAAATATTTGCTGGTACTTCGGAAACTCATTATTTCTTAGAAGCTTGGCAACCCCTCTCAATGAAAGTGCTTTTCCATAGTCTGCGCCTAGGGCTACTTGAAGAGGAAACAAACCATATAGACAAAACTGAGAACTCCTTTATTTTGTCAAGTTTCAAAGAGCTACTACAAACCATGTTGGATTTAGATTCCAAATTCATCTATCTATATATGAGAGAACAGAGTGAAACCTAAATATAAAAACGACTACTGTAGACGAGCGCTTCAAACTAGAAAAACAAAATTTGGTGAGCCAAGTGGGATCTGTGTACTGATCATTCCCACCAAGTATCATCAAGATTGGGTGAAAAAATATTTGCTGGTATTTCGGAAAGTCGTTATTTCGTAGAAGCTTGGCAACACCTCTCAATGAAAGTGGGTTTCCACAGTGTGTGCCTAGGGCTATTTGAAGAGGAAACAAACCATAGAGACAAATCTCAGAACTCCCTTATTTTGTCAAGTTTCATAGAGCTACTACAAACCATGTTGGATTTAGAGTTCCAAATTCATCTATCTATATATGAGAGAACAGAGTGAAACCTAAATATAAAAACTGCTACTGTAGACGAACGCTTCAACCTAGAAGAACAAAATTTGGTGAGCCAAGTGGGATCTGTGTACTGATCATTAGCAACAAGTATCATCAAGATTGGGTGAAAAAATATTTGCTGGTACTTCGGAAACTCGTTATTTCTTAGAAGCTTGGCAACCCCTCTCAATGAAAGTGCTTTTCCAGAGTCTGCGCCTAGGGCTACTTGAAGAGGAAACAAACCATAGAGACAAAACTGAGAACTCCTTTATTTTGTCAAGTTTCAAAGAGCTACTACAAACCATGTTGGATTTAGAGTTCCAAATTCATCTATCTATATATTAGAGAACAGAGTGAAACCTAAATATAAAAACGACTACTGTAGACGAAAGCTTCAAACTAGAAGAACAAAATTTGGTGAGCCAACTGGGATCTGTGTACTGATCATTCCCACCAAGTGTCATCAAGATTGGGTAAAAAAATATTTGCTGGTATTTCGAAAAACTCGTTATTTTTTAGAAGCTTGGCAACCCTTCTCAATTAAAGTTCTTTTCCACAGTCTGTGCCTAGGCCTCTTGAAGAGGAAACAAACCATAGAGACAAAACTCAGAAGTCCTTTATTTTGTCAAGTTTCAAAGAGCTACTACAAACCATGTTGGATTTAGAGTTCCAAATTCATCTATCTATATATGAGAGAACAGAGTGAAACCTAAATATAAAAACTGCTACTGTAGACGAAAGCTTCAACCTAGAACAAAATTTGGTGAGCCAAACGGGATCTGTGTACTGATCATTACCACCAAGTATCATCAAGATTGGGTGAAAAAATATTTGCTGGTATTTCGGAAACTTGTAATTTCTTAGAAGCTCGGCAAACTCTCTCAATGAAAGTGCTTTTCCACAGTCTGTGCCTAGGGCTACTTGAAGAGGAAACAAACCATAGAGACAAAACTGAGAACTCCTTCATTTTGTCAAGTTTCAAAGAGCTACTACAAACCATGTTTGATTTAGAGTTCCAAATTCATATATCTATATAGGAGAGAACAGAGGGAAAAATAAATATAAAAACTGCTACTATAGGCGAACGCTTCAAACTAGAAGAACAAAATTTGGTGAGCCAAGTGGGATCTGTGTACTGATCATTCCCACCAAGTATCATCAAGATTGGGTGAAAAAATATTTGCTGGTATTTCGGAAACTCGTTATTTCTTAGAAGCTTGGCAACACCTCACAATGAAAGTGGTTTTCCACAGTCTGTGCCTAGGGCTATTTGAAGAGGAAACAAACCATAGAGACATATCTCAGAACTCCTTTATTTTGTCAAGTTTCATAGAGCTACTACAAACCATGTTGGATTTAGAGTTCCAAATTCATCTATCTATATATGAGAGAACAGAGTGAAACCTAAATATAAAAACTGCTACTGTAGATGAACGCTTCAACCTAGAAGAACAAAATTTGGTGAGCCAAGTGGGATTTGTGTACTAATCATTAGCAACAAGTATCATCAAGATTGGGTGAAAAAATATTTGCTGGTATTTCAGAAACTCCTTATTTCTTAGAAGCTTGGCAACCCCTCTCAATGAAAGTGCTTTTCCACAGTGTGTGCCTAGTGCTACTTGAAGAGGAAACAAACCATAGAGACAAAACTGAGAACTCCTTTATTTTGTCAAGTTTCAAAGAGCTACTACAAACCATGTTGGATTTAGAGTTCCAAATTCATCTATCTATACAGGAGAGAACAGCGGGAAACCTAAATATAAAAACTGCTACTGTAGACGAACGCTTCAAACTAGAAGAACAAAATTCGGTGAGCCAAGTGGGATCTTTGTACTGATCATTAGCAACAAGTATCATCAAGATTGGGTGAAAAAATATTTGCTGGTATTTCGGAAACTAGTTATTTCTCAGAAGCTTGGCAACCCCTCTCAATTAAAGTGCTTTTCCACAGTCTATGCCTAGGCCTCTTGAAGAGGAAAGAAACCATAGAGACAAAACTCAGAACTCCTTTATTTTGTCAAGTTTCAAAGAGCTACTACAAACCATGTTGGATTTAGAGTTCCAAATTCATCTATCTATATATGAGAGAACAGAGTGAAACCTAAATATAAAAACTGCTACTGTAGACGAACGCTTCAACCTAGAAGAAGAAAATTTGGTGAGCCAAGTGGGATCTGTGTACTGATCATTACCACCAAGTATCATCAAGATTGGGTGAAAAAATATTTGCTGGTATTTTGGAAACTCGTTATTTCTTAAAAGCTTGACAACCCCGCTCAATGAAAGTGCTTTTCCACAGTCTGTGCGTAGGGATACTTGAAGAGGAAACAAACCATAGAGACAAAACTCAGAACTCCTTTATTTTGTCAAGTTTCAAAGAGCTACTACAAACCATGTTGGATTTAGAGTTCCAAATTCATCTATCTATATATGAGAGAACATAGTGAAACCTAAATATAAAAACGACTACTGTAGACGAACGATTCAACCTAGAAGAACAAAATTTGGTGAGCCAATTGGGACTTGTGTACTAATCATTACCACCAAGTATCATCAAGATTGGGTGAAAAAATATTTGCTGGTATTTCGGAAACATGTAATTTCTTAGAAGCTTGGCAAACTCTCTCAATGAAAGTGCTTTTCCACAGTCTGTGCCTAGGGCTACTTGAAGAGGAAACAATCCATAGAGACAAAACTGAGAACTACTTTATTTTGTCAAGTTTCAAAGAGCTACTACAATCCATGTTGGATTTAGAGTTCCAAATTCATCTATCTATATAGGAGAGAACAGAGGGAAACCTAAATATAAAAACTGCTACTGTAGACGAACGCTTCAACCTAGAAGAAAAAAATTTGGTGAGCCAAGTGGGATTTGTGTACTGATCATTAGCAATAAGTATCATCAAGATTGGGTGAAAAAATATTTGCTGGTATTTCAGAAACTATTTATTTCTTAGAAGCTTGGCAACCCCTCTCAATGAAAGTGCTTTTCCACAGTGTGTGCCTAGTGCTACTTGAAGAGGAAACAAACCATAGAGACAAAACTGAGAACTCCTTTATTTTGTCAAGTTTCAAAGAGCTACTACAAACCATGTTGGATTTAGAGTTCCAAATTCATCTATCTATACAGGAGAGAACAGAGGGAAACCTAAATATAAAAACTGCTACTGTAGACGAACGCTTCAAACTTGAAGAACAAAATTTGGTGAGCCAAGTGGGATCTGTGTACTGATCATTAGCAACAAGTATCATCAAGATTGGGTGAAAAAAATATTTGCTGGTATTTCAGAAACTCGTTATTTCTTAGAAGCTTTGCAACCCCTCTCAATGAAAGTGCTTTTCCACAGTGTGTGCCTAGTGCTAATTGAAGAGGAAACAATCCACAGAGAGAAAACTGAGAACTCCTTTATTTTGTCAAGTTTCAAAGAGCTACTACAAACAATGTTGGATTTAGAGTTCCAAATTCATCTATCTATACAGGAGAGAACAGAGGGAAACCTAAATATAAAAACTGCTACTGTAGACGAACGCTTCAACCTAGAAGAACAAAATTTGGTGAGCCAAGTGGGATCTGTGTACTGATCATTAGCAACAAGTATCATCAACATTGGGTGAAAAAATATTTGCTGGTACTTCGGAAACTCGTTATTTCTTATATGCTTGGCAACCCCTCTCAATGAAAGTGCTTTTCCAGAGTCTGCGCCTAGGGCTACTTGAAGAGGAAACAAACCATATAGACAAAACTCAGAACTCCTTTATTTTGTCAAGTATCAAGGAGCTACTACAAACCATGTTGGATTTAGATTCCAAATTCATCTATCTATATATGAGAGAACAGAGTGAAACCTAAATATAAAAACGACTACTGTAGATGAACGCTTCAAACCAGAAGAACAAAATTTGGTGAGCCAAGTGGGATCTGTGTACTGATCATTCCAACCAAGTATCATCAAGATTGGGTGAAAAAATATTTGCTGGTATTTCGGAAACTCGTTATTTCTTAGAAGCTTGGCAACACCTCTCAATGAAAGTGCTTTTCCACAGTGTGTGCCTAGGGCTACTTGAAGAGGAAACAAACCATAGAGACAAAACTGAGAACTCCTTTATTTTTTCAAGTTTCAAGGAGCTACTACAAACCATGTTGGATTTAGAGTTCCAAATTCATATGTCTATATAGGAGAGAACATAGGGAAACCTAAATATAAAAACTGCTACTGTAGGCGAACGCTTCAACCTAGAAGAACACAATTTGGTGAGCCAAGTGGGATTTGTGTACTGATCATTAGCACCAAGTATCATCAAGATTGGGTGAAAAAATATTTGCTGGTATTTCAGAAACTCCTTATTTCTTAGAAGCTTGGCAAACCCTCTCAATGAAAGTGCTTTTCTACAGTGTGTGCCTAGTGCTAATTGAAGAGGAAACAATCCCTAGAGACAAAACTGAGAACTCCTTTATTTTGTCAAGTTTCAAAGAGCTACTACAAACCATGTTGGATTTAGAGTTCCAAATTCATCTTTCTATATAGAAGAGAACAGAGGGAAACCTAAATATAAAAACTGCTACTGTAGAAGAATGCTTCAACCTAGAAGAACAAAATTTGGTGAGCCAAGTGGGATCTGTGTACTGATCATTAGCAACAACTATCATCAAGATTGGGTGAAAAAATATTTGCTGGTACATCGGAAACTCGTTATTTCTTAGAAGCTTGGCAACCCCTCTCAATGAAAGTGCTTTTCCACAGTCTGCGCCTAGGGTTACTTGAAGAGGACACAAACCATAGAGACAAAACTCAGAACTCCTTTATTTTGTCAAGTTTCAAAGAGCTACTACAAACCATGTTGGATTTAGAGTTCCAAATTCATCTATCTATATATGAGAGAACAGAGTGAAACCTAAATATAAAAACGGCTACTGTAGACGAACGCTTCAACCTAGAAGAACAAATTTGGTGAGCCAAGTGGGTACTGTGTACTGATCATTACCACCAAGTATCATCAAGATTGGGTGAAAACATATTTGCTGACATTTCGGAAACTCGTTATATCTTAGAAGCTTGGCAACCCCTCTCAATGAAAGTGGTTTTCCACAGTCTGTGCCTAGGGCTACTTGAAGATGAAACAAACCATAGAGACAAAACTCAGAATTCTTTATTTTGTCAAGTTTCAAAGAGCTACTACAAACCATGTTGGATTTAGAGTTCCAAATTCATCTATCTATCTATGAGAGAACAGAGTGAAACCTAAATATAAAAACTGCTACTGTAGACGAACGCTTCAACCTAGAAGAGCAAAATTTGGTGAGCCAAGTGGGATCTCTGTACTGATCATTTCCACCAAGTATCATCAAGATTGATTGAAAAAATATTTGCTGGTATTTCGGAAACTTGTTATTTCTTAGAAGCTTGTCAACCCCTCTCAATGAAAGTGCTTTTCCACAGTCTGTGCCTAGGGCTACTTGAAGAGGAAACAAACCATAGAGACAAAACTGAGACCTCCTATATTTTGTCAAGTTTCAAAGAGCTACTAAAATCCATGTTGGATTTAGAGTTCCAAATTCATCTATCTATATAGGAGAGAACAGAGAGAAACCTAAATATAAAAACTGCCTCAGTAGACGAACGCTTCAACCTAGAAGAACAAAAATTGGTGAGCCAATTGTTAATTGGGTACTGATCATTACCACCAAGTATCATCAAGATTGGGTGAAAAAATATTTGCTGGTATTTCGGAAACTTGTAATTTCTTAGAAGATCGGCAAACTCTCTCAATGAAAGTGCTTTTCCACAG
The DNA here is from genome assembly GCF_048772815.1 of Callospermophilus lateralis. NCBI lineage: Eukaryota > Metazoa > Chordata > Mammalia > Rodentia > Sciuridae > Callospermophilus > Callospermophilus lateralis. Next base: position 15,866 of record NW_027511933.1, read on the forward strand.
TCTGTGCCTAGGGCTACTTAAAGAGGAAACAAACCATAGAGACAAAACTGAGAACTCCTTTATTTTGTCAAGTTTCAAAGAGCTACTACAAACCATGTTGGATTTAGAGTTTCAAATTCATATATCAATATAGGAGAGAACAGAGGGAAACCTAAATATAAAAACTGCTACTGTAGGCGAAAGCTTCAACCTAGCAGAACACAATTTGGTGAGCCAAGTGGGATTTGTGTAGTGATCCTTAGCAACAAGTATCATCAAGATTGGGTGAAAAAATATTTGCTGGTATTTCAGAAACTCGTTATTTCTTAGAAGCTTGGCAACCCCTCTCAATGAAAGTGCTTTTCCACAGTGTGTGCATAGTGCTAATTGAAGAGGAAACAATCCATAGAGAGAAAACTGAGAACTCCTTTATTTTGTCAAGCTTCAAAGAGCTACTACAAACAATGTTGGATTTAGAGTTAGAAATTCATCTATCTATACAGGAGAGAACAGAGGGAAACCTAAATATAAAAACTGCTACTGTAGACGAACGCTTCAACCTAGAAGAACAAAATTTGGTGAGCCAAGTGGGATCTGTGTACTGATCATTAGCAACAAGTATCATCAAGATTGGGTGAAAAAATATTTGCTGGTACTTCGGAAACTCGTTATTTCTTATATGCTTGGCAACCCCTCTCAATGAAAGTGCTTTTCCAGAGTCTGCGCCTAGGGCTACTTGAAGAGGAAACAAACCATATAGACAAATCTCAGAACTTCTTTATTTTGTCAAGTTTCAAAGAGCTACTACAATCCATGTTGAATTTAGAGTTCCAAATTCATCTATCTATATAGGAGAGAACAGAGAGAAACCTAAATATAAAAACTGCTACTGTAGACGAACGCTTCAACCTAGAAGAACAAAATTGGGTGAGCCAATTGGGATTTGTGTACTGATCATTACCACCAAGTATCATCAAGATTGGGTGAAAAAATATTTGCTGGTATTTCGGAAACTTGTAATTTCTTAGAAGCTTGGCAAACTCTCTCAATGAAAGTGCTTTTCCACAGTCTGTGCCTAGGGCTACTTGAAGAGGAAACAATCCATAGAGACAAAACTGAGAACTCCTTTATTTTGTCAAGTTTCAAAGAGCTACTACAAACCATGTTGGATTTGGAGTTCCAAATTCATATGTCTATATAGGAGAGAACATAGGGAAACCTAAATATAAAAACTGCTACTGTAGGCGAACGCTTCAACCTAGAATAACACAATTTGGTGAGCCAAGTGGGATTTGTGTACTGATCATTAGCACCAAGTATCTTCAAGATTGGGTGAAAAAATATTTGCTGGTATTTCAGAAACTCCTTATTTCTTAGAAGCTTGGCAACCCCTCTCAATGAAAGTGCTTTTCCACAGTGTGTGCCTAGTGCTAATTGAAGAGGAAACAATCTCTAGAGACAAAACTGAGAACTCCTTTATTTTGTCAAGTTTCAAAGAGCTACTACAAACCATGTTGGATTTAGAGTTCCAAATTCATCTTTCTATATAGAAGAGAACAGAGGGAAACCTAAATATAAAAACTGCTACTGTAGAAGAATGCTTCAACCTAGAAGAACAAAATTTGGTGAGCCAAGTGGGATCTGTGTACTGATCATTAGCAACAACAATCATCAAGATTGGGTGAAAAAATATTTGCTGGTACATCGGAAACTCGTTATTTCTTAGAAGCTTGGCAACCCCTCTCAATGAAAGTGCTTTTCCACAGTCTGCGCCTAGGGTTACTTGAAGAGGACACAAACCATAGAGACAAAATTCAGAACTCCTTTATTTTGTCAAGTTTCAAAGAGCTACTACAAACCATGTTGGATTTAGAGTTCCAAATTCATCTATCTATATATGAGAGAACAGAGTGAAACCTAAATATAAAAACGGCTACTGTAGACGAACGCTTCAACCTAGAAGAACAAAATTTGGTGAGCCAAGTGGGTACTGTGTACTGATCATTACCACCAAGTATCATCAAGATTGGGTGAAAAAATATTTGCTGACATTTCGGAAACTCGTTATTTCTTAGAAGCTTGGCAACCCCTCTCAATGAAAGTGGTTTTCCACAGTCTGTGCCTAGGGCTACTTGAAGACGAAACAAACCATAGAGACAAAACTCAGAATTCTTTATTTTGTCAAGTTTCAAAGAGCTACTACAAACCATGTTGGATTTAGAGTTCCAAATTCATCTATCTATATATGAGAGAACAGAGTGAAACCTAAATATAAAAACTGCTACTGTAGACGAACGCTTCAACCTAGAAGAGCAAAATTTGGTGAGCCAAGTGGGATCTCTGTACTGATCATTTCCAAAAAGTATCATCAAGATTGATTGAAAAAATATTTGCTGGTATTTTGGAAACTCGTTATTTCTTAGAAGCTTGGCAACCCCTCTCAATGAAAGTGCTTTTCCACAGTCTGTGCCTAGGGCTACTTGAAGTGGAAACAAACCATAGAGACAAAACTGAGACCTCCTATATTTTGTCAAGATTCAAAGAGCTACTAGAATCCATGTTGGATTTAAAGTTCCAAATTCATCTATCTATATAGGAGAGAACAGAGAGAAACCTAAATATAAAAACTGCTACTGTAGACGAACGCTTCAACCTAGAAGAACAAAATTTGGTGAGCCAAGTGGGATTTGTGTACTGATCATTAGCAACAAGTATCATCAAAATTGGGTGATAAAATATTTGCTGGTATTTCGGAAACTCGTTATTTCTTAGAAGCTTGGCAACACCTCTCAATGAAAGTGCTTTTCCACAGTCTGTGCCTAGGGCTAATTGAAGAGGAAACAATCCATAGAGACAAAACTGAGAACTCCGTTATTTTGTCAAGTTTCAAAGAGCTACTACAAGCCATGTTGGATTTAGAGATCCAAATTCATCTATGTATACAGGAGAGAATAGAGCAAAACCTCAATATAAAAACTGCTACTGTAGACGAACGCTTCAACCTAGAAGAACAAAATTTGGTGAGCCAAGTGGGATCTGTGTACTGATCATTATCAACAGGTATCATCAAGATTGGGTGAAAAAATATTTGCTGGTATTTCGGAAACTCGTTATTTCTTAGAAGCTTGGCAACCCCTCTCAATGAAAGTGCTTTTCCACAGTCTGTGCCTAGGGCTACTTGAAGAGGAAACAACCATAGAGACAAAACTGAGAACTCCTTTATTTTGTCAAGTTTCAAAGAGCTACTACAAACCATGTTGGATTTAGAGTTCCAAATTCATCTATCTATATATGAGAGAACAGAGTGAAACCTAAATATAAAAACTGCTACTGTAGACGAACGCTTCAACCTAGAAGAACAAAATTTGGTGAGCCAAGTGGGATCTGTGTACTGATCATTACCACCAAGTATCATCAAGATTGGCTGAAAAAATATTTGCTGGTATTTCGGAAACTCGTAATTTCTTAGAAGCTTGGCAACCACTCTCAATGAAAGTGCTTCCACAGTCTGTGCCTAGGGCTACTTGAAGACGAAAAAAACCATAGAGACAAAACTGAGAACTCCTTTATTTTGTCAAGTATCAAAGAGCTATTACAAACCATGTTGGATTTAGAGTTCCAAATTCATCTATCTATACAGGAGAGAACAGCGGGAAACCTAAATATAAAAACTGCTATTGTAGACGAACGCTTCAACCTAGAAGAACAAAACTTGGTGAGCCAAGTGGGATCT
>NW_027511934.1:0-19548 GCF_048772815.1 Callospermophilus lateralis
AAGCTTGGCACACCTTTCAAATGAAAGTGTTTTCTGAAATCTCGGCAGTCTCTCTGCTCTGTTGGTAATGATCAATTCAATAAGCCCACTTAGCTGCCCAATTTTCATTCTTCTTGCTTGAAGCGTTCGTTTCCAGTGACACTTTGAATTTTTAGGTTTCACTCTGTTTTCTCCTATATAGATAGATGTGTTTGGAACTCTAAATCAAACATGGTATGTGCTAGCTTTTTGAAACTTCACAAAATAAAGTAGTTCTAAGTTCTGTCTCTATGGTTTGTTTCCTCTTGAAGTAGCCACAAGCAGAGACTGCGTAAGATACTTTCATTGGAAAGGTGTGCCAAGCTTCCAAAAAACTACTGGTTTTCTGAATATTCGGCAAATATTTTTTCATCCGATCCTGATGAATCTTGTGGTAATGATCAGTTCATTAAGTCCACTTAGCTGCCCAATATTCACTCTTCTAGAATGAAGCGTTCGTTACCAGTAACAGTTGAGTTTTTTCGTTTCACTTTGTTTTCTCCCAAATAGAGAGATGTCTTTGGAACTCTGAATCAAACACGGTTTGTGCTAGCTCCTTGAAACTTGACAAAATAAAGTAGTTCTAAGTTCTATCTCTATGGTTTGTTTCCTCTTGAAGTACCCCAACAGAACTGCCGAAAGACACTTTCATTTCAAAGGTGTGCCAAGCTTCCAAAAAACTGCTGGATTTCTGAAATCTCGGCAAATATTTTTTCACCCAATCTTCATGATTCTCTGTGGTAATGATCAATTCAATAAGTACACTTAGCTGGAAATTTTCAGTCTTCTTGCTTGAAGCGTTAGTTTCCAGTAACACTTTGAATTTTTAGGTTTCACTCTTTTCTCCTATATAGATAGATGTGTTTGGAACTCTAAATCAAACACGGTTTGTGCTAGCTTTTTGAAACTTCACAAAATAAAGTAGTTCTAAGTTCTGTCTCTATGGTTTGTTTCCTCTTTAAGTAGCCACAAGCAGAAAATGCGTAAGGCACTTTCATTGGAAAGGTGTGCCAAGCTTCCAAAAAACTACTGGTTTTCTGAATAGTCGCAAATATTTTTTCATCCGATTATGATGATTCTTGTGGTAATGATCAGTTCACTAAGTCCACTTAGCTGCCCAATATTCACTCTTCTAGGATGAAGTGTTCGTTACCAGTAACAGTTTGAGTTTTTACATTTCACTCTGTTTTCTCCCATATAGATAGATGTGTTTGGAACTCTGAATCAAATACGGTTTGTGCTAGCTCCTTGAAACTTGACCAAATAAAGTAGTTCTAAGTTCTATCTCTATTGTTTGTTTCCTCTTGAAGTACCCCAACAGAGACTGCCGAAAGACACTTTCATTTCAAAGATGTGCCAAGCTTCCAAAAAACTGCTGGATTTCTGACATCTCAGCAAATATTTTTTAACCCAATCTAGATGATTCTCTGTGGTAATGATCAGTTCACTAAGTCCACTTAGCTGCCCAATTTTCACTATTCTTGCTTGAAGCGTTCGTTTCCAGTAACACTTCGAATTTTTAGGTTTCACTCTATTTCCTCCTATATAGATAGATGTGGTTGGAAGTCTAAATCAAACACGGTTTGTGCTAGCTCCTTGAAACTACAGAATAAAGTAGTTCTAAGTTCTGTCTGTGTGGTTTGTTTACTCTTGAATTACCCCAAGCAGAGACTGCCGAAAGACACTTTCATTTCAAAGGTGTGCCAAGCTTCCAAAAAAGTACTGGTTTTCTGAAATCTCGGCAAATTTTTTTTCACCCAATCTTCATGATTCTCTGTGGTAATGATCAATTCAATAACCCCACTTAGCTGCCCAATGTTCATTCTTCTTGCTTGAAGCATTCGTTTCCAGTGACACTTTGAATTTTTAGGTTTCACTCTGTTTTCTCCTATATAGATAGATGTGTTTGGAACTCTAAATCAAACACGGTTTGTTCTAGCTTTTTGAAACTTCACAAAATAAAGTAGTTCTAAGTTCTGTCTCTATGGTTTGTTTCCTCTTGAAGTAGCCACAAGCAGAGACTGCGGAAGACACTTTCATTGGAAAGGTGCGCCAAGCTTCCAAAGAACTACTGGTTTTCTGAATAGTCGGCAAATATTTTTTCATCCGATCCTGAGGATTCTTGTGGTAATGATCAGTTCACTAAGTCCACTTAGCTGCCCAATATTCACTCTTCTAGGAGGAAGCGTTCGTTACCAGTAACAGTTTGAGTTTTTACGTTTCACTCTGTTTTCTCCCATATAGATAGATGTGTTTGGAACTCTGAATCAAACACGGTTTGTGCTAGCTCCTTGAAACTTGACAAAATAAAGTAGTTCTATGTTCTATCTCCATGGTTTGTTTCCACTTGAAGTACCCAACAGAGACTGCCGAAAGGCACTTTCATTTCAAAGGTGTGCCAAGCTTCCAAAAAACTGCTGGATTTCTGACATCTCGGCAAATATTCTTTCACCCAATCTAGATGATTCTCTGTGGTAATGATCAGTTCACCAAGTCCAATTAGCTGCCCAATTTTCACCCTTCTTGCTTGAAGCGTTCGTTTCCAGTAACACTTCGAATTCTTAGGTTTCACTCTGTTTCCTCCTATATAGATAGATGTGGTTGGAAGTCTAAATCAAACACGGTTTGTGCTAGCTCCTTGAAACTTGACAAAATAAAGTAGTTCTACGTTCTGTTTTTGTGGTTTGTTTCCTCTTGAATTACCCCAAGCAGAGACGGACGAAAGACACTTTCATTTCAAAGGTGTGCCAAGATTCCAAAAAAGTACTGGTTTTCTGAAATCTCGGCAAATTTCTTTTCACCCAATCTTCATGATTCTCTGTGGTAATGATCAATTCAATAAGTCCACTTAGCTGCCCAATTTTCATTCTTCTTGCTTGAAGCGTTCGTTTCCAGTGACACTTTGAATTTTTAGGTTTCACTCTGTTTTCTCCTATGTAGATAGATGTGTTTGGAACTCTAAATCAAACACGGTTTGTGCTAGCTTTTTGAAACTTCAAAAAATAAAGTAGTTCTAAGTTCTGTCTCTATGGTTTGTTTCCTCTTGAAGTAGCCACAAGTAGAGACTGCGAAAGACACTTTCATTGGAAAGGTGTGCCAAGCTTCCAAAAAACTACTGGTTTTCTGAATAGTCGGCAAATATTTTTTCATCCGATTATGATGACTCTTGTGGTAATGGTCAGTTCACTAAGTCCACTTAGCTGCCCAATATTCACTCTTCTAGGATGAATTGTTCGTTACCAGTAACAGTTTGAGTTTTTACGTTTCAGTGTTTTCTCCCATATAGATAGATGTGTTTGGAACTCTGAATCAAACACGGTTTGTGCTAGCTCCTTGAAACTTGACAAAATAGAGTAGTTCTAAGGTCTATCTCTATGGTTTGTTTCCTCTTGAAGTACCACAACAGAGACTGCCGAAAGACACTTTCATTTCAAAGGTGTGCCAAGCTTCCAAAAAACTGCTGGATTTCTGAAATCTCGGCAAATATTTTTTCACCCAATCTAGATGATTCTCTGTGGTAAGTATCAGTTCACTAAGTCCACTTAGCTGCCCAATTTTCACTCTTCTTGCTTGAAGCGTTCCTTTCCAGTAACACTTCGAATTTTTTGGTTTCACTCTGTTTCCTCCTATATAGATAGATGTGGTTGGAAGTCTAAATCAAACACGGTTTGTGCTAGCTCCTTGAAACTTGACAAAATAAAGTAGTTCTACGTTCTGTCTTTGTGGTTTGTTTCCTCTTGAATTACCCCAACCAGAGACTGCCGAAAGACACTTTCATTTGAAAGGTGTGCCAAGCTTCCAAAAAAGTACAGGTTTTTTGAAATCTCGGCAAATTTTTTTTCACCCAACCTTCATGATTCTCTGTGGTAATGATCAATTCAATAAGTCCACTTAGCTCCCCAATTTTCATTCTTGTTGCTTGAAGCGTTCGTTTCCAGTGACACTTTGAATTTTTAGGTTTCAAGCTGTTTTCTCCTATATAGATAGATGTGTTTGGAACTCTAAATCAGACAGGGTTTGTGCTAGCTTTTTGAAACTTCACAAAATACAGTAGTTATAAGTTCTGTCTCTATGGTTTGTTTCCTCTTGAAGTAGCCACAAGCAGAGACTGCGTATGACACTTTCATTGGAAAGGTGTACCAAGCTTCCAAAAACTACTGGTTTTCTGAATAGTCGGCAAATATTTTTTCATCCGATCCTGATGATTCTTGTGGTAATGATCAGTTCACTAAGTCCACTTAGCTGCCCAATATTCATTCTTCTAGGATGAAGCATTCGTAACAAGTAACAGTATGAGTTTTAACGTTTCACTCTGTTTCTTCCATATAGATAGATGTGGTTTGGAACTCTGAATCAAACACGGTTTTTGCTAGCACCTTGAAGCTTGTCAAAATAAAATAGTTCTAAGTTCCATCTCTATGGTTTTTTTTTTCTTGAAGTACCCCAACAGAGACTGCCGAAAGACACTTTCATTTCAAAGGTGTGCCAAGCTTCCAAAAAACTGCTGGATTTCTGAAATCTCAGCAAATATCTTTTCACCCAATCTAGATGATTCTCCGTGGTAATGATCAGTTCACCAAGTCCACTTAGCTGCCCAATTTTCACTCTTCTTGCTTGAAGCGTTCGTTTCCAGTAACACTTTGAATTTTTAGTTTTCACTCTGTTTCCTCCTATATAGATAGATGTGGTTGGAAGTCTAAATCAAACACGGTTTGTGCTAGCTCCATGAAACTTGACAAAATAAAGTAGTTCTAAGTTCTGTCTTTGTGGTTTGTTTCCTCTTGAATTACCCCAAGCAGAGACTTCCGAAAGACACTTTCATTTCAAAGGTGTGCCAAGCTTCCAAGAAAGTACTGGTTTTCTGAAATCTCGGCAAATATTTTGTCACCCAATCTTTATGATTCTCTGTGGTAATGATCAATTCAATAAGTCCACTTAGCTGCCCAATTTTCATTCTTCTTGCTCGAAGCGTTCGTTTCCACTGACACTTTGAATTTTTAGGTTTCACGCTGTTTTCTCCTATATAGATAGATGTGTTTGGAACTCTAAATCAAACACGGTTTGTGCTAGCTTTTTGAAACTTCACAAAATACAGTAGTTCTAAGTTCTGTCTCTATGGTTTGTTTCCTCTTGAAGTAGCCACAAGCAGAGACTGCGTATGACACTTTCATTGGAAAGGTGTGCGAAAGCTTCCTAAAAACTACTGGTTTTCTGAATAGTCGGCAAATATTTTTTCATCCGATCCTGATGATTCTTGTGGTAATGATCAGTTCACTAAGTCCACTTCGCTGCCCAATATTCACTCTTCTAGGATGAAGCGTTCATTACCAGTAACACTTTGAGTTTTACGTTTCACTCTGTTTTCTCCCATATAGATAGATGTGTTTGGAACTCTGAATCAAACACGGTTTGTGCTAGCTTCTTGAAACTTGACAAAATAAAGTAATTCTAAGTTCTATCTCTATGGTTTGTTTCCTCTTGAAGTACCCCAACAGAGACTGCCAAAAGACACTTTCATTTCAAAGGTGTGCCAAGCTTCCGAAAAACTGCTGGATTTCTGAAATCTCGGCAAATATTTTTTCACCCAATCTAGATGATTCTCTGTGGTAATGATCAGTTCACTAAGTTCACTTAGCTGCCCAATTTTCACTCTTCTTGCTTGAAGCGTTCCTTTCCAGGTACACTTCAAATTTTTAGGTTTCACTCTGTTTCCTTCTATATAGATAGATGTGGTTGGAAGTCTAAATCAAACACAGTTTTTGCTAGATCCTTGAAACTTGACAAAATAAAGTAGTTCTAAGTTCTGTCTTTGTGGTTTGTTTCCTCTTGAAGTAGCAACAAGCAGAGACTGCGTAAGACACTTTCATTTTAAAGGTGTGCCAAGCTTCCAAAAAACTAATGGTTTCCTGAATAGTTGGCAAATATTTTTTCATCCGATCCTGATGAATATTGTGCAGCTAATGACTCAGTTCACTCCACTTAGCTGCACAATATTCACTCTTCTAGGATGAAGCGTTCGTTACCAGTAACAGTTTGAGTTTTTATGTTTCACTCTGTTTTCTCCCATATAGATAGATGTGTTTGGAACTCTGAATCAAACACGGTTTGTGCTAGCTCCTTGAAACTTGACAAAATAAAGTAGTTCTAAGTTCTATCTCTATGGTTTGTTTCCTCTTGAAGTACCCCAACAGAGACTGCCGAAAGACACTTTCATTTCAAAGGTGTGCCAAGCTTCCAAAAAACTGCTGGATTTCTGAAATCTCGGCAAATATTTTTTCACCCAATCTAGATGATTCTCTGTGGTAATGATCAGTTCACTAAGTCCACTTAGCTGCCCAATTTTCACTCTTCTTGCTTGAAGCGTTCGTTCCAGTAACACTTCGAATTTTTAGGTATCACTCTGTTTCCTCCTATATAGATAGATGTGGTTGGAAGTCTAAATCAAACACGGTTTGTGCTAGCTCCTTGAAACTTGACAAAATAAAGTAGTTCTACGTTCAGTCTTTGTGGTTTGTTTCCTCTTGAATTACCCCAAGCAGAGACTGCCGACAGACACTTTCATTTCAATTGTGTGCCAAGCTTCCAAAAAAGTACTGGTTTTCTGAAATCTCGGCAAATATTTTTTCACCCAATCTTCATGATTCTCTGTGGTAATGATCAATTCAATAAGTCCACTTAGCTGCCCAATTTTCATTCTTTTTGCTTGAAGAGTTCGTTTCCAGTGACACTTTGAATTTTCAGGTTTCACTCTGTTTTCTCTAATATAGATAGATGTTTTTGGAACTCTAAATCAAACATGGTTTGTGCTAGCTGTTTGAAACTTCAGAAAATAAAGTAGTTCTAAGTTCTGTCTCTATGGTTTGTTTCCTCTTTAAGTAGCCACAAGCAGAGACAGCATAAGATACTTTTATTTGAAAGGTATGACAAGCTTGCAAAAAACTACTGGTTTTCTGAATAGTCGGCAAATATTTTTTCATCCGATCCTGATGATTCTTGTGGTAATGATCAGTTCACTAAGTCCAATTTGCTGCCCAATATTCACTCTTCTAGGATGAAGCATTCGTAACCAGTAACAGTATGAGTTTTTACGTTTCACTCTGTTTCTCCCATATAGATAGATGTGGTTTGGAACTCTGAATCGAACAAGGTTTGTGCTAGCTCCTTGAAACTTGACAATATAACGTAGTTCTAAGTTCTATCTCTATGGTTTGTTTCCTCTTGAAGTACCCCAACAGAGACTGCCGAAAGACACTTTCATTTCAAAGGTGTGCCAAGCTTCCAAAAAACTGCTGGATTTCTGACATCTCGGCAAATATTTTTTCACCCAATCTAGATGATTCTCTGTGGTAATGATCAGTTCACTAAGTCCACTTAGCTGCCCAATTTTCACTCTTCTTGCTTGAAGCGTTCCTTTCCAGTAACACTTCGAATTTTTAGGTTTCACTCTGTTTCCTCCTATATAGATAGATTTGGTTTTAAGTCTAAAACAAACACGGTTTGTGCTAGCTCCTTGAAACATGACAAAATAAAGTAGTTCTACGTTCTGTCTTTGTGGTTTGTTTCCTCTTGAATTACCCCAAGCAGAGACTGCCGAAAGACAAATTCATTTCAAAGGTGTGCCAAGCTTCCAAAAAAGTACTGGTTTTTTGAAATCTCGGCAAATTTTTTTTCACCCAACCTTCATGATCCTCTGTGGTAATGATCAATTCAATAAGTCCACTTAGCTCTCCAATTTTCATTCTTCTTGCTTGTAGCGTTCGTTTCCAGTGACACTTTGAATTTTTAGATTTCAAGCTGTTTTCTCCTATATAGATAGATGTGTTTGGAACTCTAAATCAAACACGGTTTGTGCTAGCTTTTTGAAACTTCACAAAATACAGTAGTTATAAGTTCTGTCTCTATGGTTTGTTTCCTCTTGAAGTAGCCACAAGCAGAGACTGCGTATGACACTTTCATTGGAAAGGTGTACCAAGCTTCCAAAAACTACAGGTTTTCTGAATTGTCGGCAAATATTTTTTCATCTAATCCTGATGATTCTTGTGGTAATGATCAGTTCACTATGTCCACTTAGCTGCCCAATATTCACTCTTCTAGGATGAAGCGTTCCTTACCAGTAACAGTTTGAGTTTTTACGTTTCACTCTGTTTTTTCCCATATAGATAGATGTGTTTGGAACTCTGAATCAAACACGGTTTGTGGTAGCTCCTTGAAACTTGACAATATAAAGTAGCTCTAAGTTCTATCTCTATTGTTTGTTTCCTCTTGAAGTACCCCAACAGAGACTGCCGAAACACACTTTCATTTCAAAGGTGTGCCAAGCTTCCAAAAAACTGCTGGATTTCTGAAATCTCGGCAAATATTTTTTCACCCAATCTAGATGATTCTCTGTGGTAATGATCAGTTCACCAAGTCCACTTAGCTGCCCAATTTTCACTCTTCATGCTTGAAGCGTTCGTTTCCAGTAACACTTCGAATTTTTAGGTTTCACTCTGTTTCCTCCTATATAGATAGATGTGCTGGAAGTCTAAATCAAACACGGTTTGTGCTAGCTCCTTGAAACTTGAGAAAATAATGTAGTTCTAAGTTCTGTCTTTGTGGTTTGTTTCCTCTTGAATTACCCCAAGCAGAGACTGCCGAAAGACACTTTCATTTCAAAGGTGTGCCAAGCTTCCAAAAAAGTACTGGTTTTCTGAAATCTCGGCAAATTTTTTTTCACCCAATCTTCATGATTCTCTGTGGTAATGATCAATTCAATAAGTACACTTAGCTGCCCAATTTTCATTCTTCTTGCTTGAAGCATTCGTTTCCAGTGACACTTTGAATTTTTAGGTTTCACTCTGTGTTCTCCTATATAGATAGATGTGTTTGGAACTCTAAATCAAACACGGTTTGTGCTAGCTTTTTGAAACTTCACAAAATAAAGTAGTTCTAAGTTCTGTCTCTATGGTTTGTTTCCTCTTGAAGTAGCCACAAGCAGAGACTGCGTAAGACACTTTCATTGGAAAGGTGTGCCAAGCTTCCCCAAAACTACTGGTTTTCTGAATAGTCGGAAATATTTTTTCATTCGATCCTGATGATTCCTGTGGTAATGATCAGTTCACTAAGTCCACTTAGCTGCCCAATATTCACTCTTCTATGATGAAGCATTCGTTACCAGTAACAGTTTGAGTTTTTACATTTCACTGTGTTTTCTCCCATATAGATAGATGAGTTTGGAACTCTGAATCAAACATGGTTTGTGCTAGCTCCTTGAAACTTGACAAAATAAAGTAGTTCTAAGTTCTATCTCTATGGTTTTTTTCCTCTTGAAGTACCCCAACAGAGACTGCCGAAAGACACTTTCATTTCAAAGGTGTGCGAAGCTTCCAAAAACCTGCTGGATTCTGAAATCTTGGCAAATATTTTTTCACCCAATTTAGATGATTCTCTGTGGTAATGATCAGATCACTAAGTCCACTTAGCTGCCCAATTTTCACTCATCTTGCTTGAAGCGTTCCTTTCCAGTAACACTTCGAATTTTTAGGTTTCACTCTGTTTCCTCCTATATAGATAGATGTGGTTGGAAGTCTAAATCAAACACGGTTTGTGCTAGCTCCTTGAAACAAGACAAAATAAAGTAGTTCTACGTTCTGTTTTTGTGGTTTGTTTCCTCTTGAATTACCCCAAGCAGAGACGGCCGAAAGACAAATTCATTTCAAAGGTGTGCCAAGCTTCCAAAAAAGTACTGGTTTTTTGAATCTCGGCAAATTTTTTTTCACCCAACCTTCATGATCCTCTGTGGTAATGATCAATTCAATAAGTCCACTTAGCTCCCCATTTTCATTCTTCTTGCTTGAAGCGTTCGTTTCCAGTGACACTTTGAATTTTTAGGTTTCAAGCTGTTTTCTCCTATATAGATAGATGTGTTTAGAACTCTAAATCAAACACGGTTTGTGCTAGCTTTTTGAAACTTCACAAAATACAGTAGTTATAAGTTCTGTCTCTATGGTTTGTTTCCTCTTGAAGTAGCCACAAGCAGAGACTGCGTATGACACTTTCATTGGAAAGGTGTACCAAGCTTCCAAAAACTTCAGGTTTTCTGAATAGTCGGCAAATATTTTTTCATCTAATCCTGATGATTCTTGTGGTAATGATCAGTTCACTATGTCCACTTAGCTGCCCAATATTCACTCTTCTAGGATGAAGCGTTCCTTACCAGTAACAGTTTGAGTTTTTACGTTTCACTCTGTTTTTTCCCATATAGATAGATGTGTTTGGAACTCTGAATCAAACACGGTTTGTGGTAGCTCCTTGAAACTTGACAATATAAAGTAGCTCTAAGTTCTGTCTCTATGGTTTGTTTCCTCTTGAAGTACCCCAACAGAGACTGCCGAAAGACACTTTCATTTCAAAGGTGTGCCAAGCGTCCAAAAAACTGCTGGATTTCTGAAATCTCGGCAAATATTTTTTCACCCAATCTAGATGATTCTCTGTGGTAATGATCAGTTCACCAAGTCCACTTAGCTGCCCAATTTTCACTCTTCATGCTTGAAGCGTTCGTTTCCAGTAACACTTCGAATTTTTTGGTTTCACTCTGTTTCCTCCTATATAGATAGATGTGCTGGAAGTCTAAATCAAACACGGTTTGTGCTAGCTCCTTGAAACTTGAGAAAATAATGTAGTTCTAAGTTCTGTCTTTGTGGTTTGTTTCCTCTTGAATTACCCCAAGCAGAGACTGCCGAAAGACACTTTCATTTCAAAGGTGTGCCAAGCTTCCAAAAAAGTACTGGTTTTCTGAAATCTCGGCAAATTTTTTTTCACCCAATCTTCATGATTCTCTGTGGTAATGATCAATTCAATAAGTACACTTAGCTGCCCAATTTTCATTCTTCTTGCTTGAAGCATTCGTTTCCAGTGACACTTTGAATTTTTAGGTTTCACTCTGTGTTCTCCTATATAGATAGATGTGTTTGGAACTCTAAATCAAACACGGTTTGTGCTAGCTTTTTGAAACTTCACAAAATAAAGTAGTTCTAAGTTCTGTCTCTATGGTTTGTTTCCTCTTGAAGTAGCCACAAGCAGAGACTGCGTAAGACACTTTCATTGGAAAGGTGTGCCAAGCTTCCCCAAAACTACTGGTTTTCTGAATAGTCGGAAATATTTTTTCATTCGATCCTGATGATTCCTGTGGTAATGATCAGTTCACTAAGTCCACTTAGCTGCCCAATATTCACTCTTCTATGATGAAGCATTCGTTACCAGTAACAGTTTGAGTTTTTACATTTCACTGTGTTTTCTCCCATATAGATAGATGAGTTTGGAACTCTGAATCAAACATGGTTTGTGCTAGCTCCTTGAAACTTGACAAAATAAAGTAGTTCTAAGTTCTATCTCTATGGTTTTTTTCCTCTTGAAGTACCCCAACAGAGACTGCCGAAAGACACTTTCATTTCAAAGGTGTGCGAAGCTTCCAAAAACCTGCTGGATTCTGAAATCTTGGCAAATATTTTTTCACCCAATTTAGATGATTCTCTGTGGTAATGATCAGATCACTAAGTCCACTTAGCTGCCCAATTTTCACTCATCTTGCTTGAAGCGTTCCTTTCCAGTAACACTTCGAATTTTTAGGTTTCACTCTGTTTCCTCCTATATAGATAGATGTGGTTGGAAGTCTAAATCAAACACGGTTTGTGCTAGCTCCTTGAAACAAGACAAAATAAAGTAGTTCTACGTTCTGTTTTTGTGGTTTGTTTCCTCTTGAATTACCCCAAGCAGAGACGGCCGAAAGACAAATTCATTTCAAAGGTGTGCCAAGCTTCCAAAAAAGTACTGGTTTTTTGAATCTCGGCAAATTTTTTTTCACCCAACCTTCATGATCCTCTGTGGTAATGATCAATTCAATAAGTCCACTTAGCTCCCCATTTTCATTCTTCTTGCTTGAAGCGTTCGTTTCCAGTGACACTTTGAATTTTTAGGTTTCAAGCTGTTTTCTCCTATATAGATAGATGTGTTTAGAACTCTAAATCAAACACGGTTTGTGCTAGCTTTTTGAAACTTCACAAAATACAGTAGTTATAAGTTCTGTCTCTATGGTTTGTTTCCTCTTGAAGTAGCCACAAGCAGAGACTGCGTATGACACTTTCATTGGAAAGGTGTACCAAGCTTCCAAAAACTTCAGGTTTTCTGAATAGTCGGCAAATATTTTTTCATCTAATCCTGATGATTCTTGTGGTAATGATCAGTTCACTATGTCCACTTAGCTGCCCAATATTCACTCTTCTAGGATGAAGCGTTCCTTACCAGTAACAGTTTGAGTTTTTACGTTTCACTCTGTTTTTTCCCATATAGATAGATGTGTTTGGAACTCTGAATCAAACACGGTTTGTGGTAGCTCCTTGAAACTTGACAATATAAAGTAGCTCTAAGTTCTGTCTCTATGGTTTGTTTCCTCTTGAAGTACCCCAACAGAGACTGCCGAAAGACACTTTCATTTCAAAGGTGTGCCAAGCGTCCAAAAAACTGCTGGATTTCTGAAATCTCGGCAAATATTTTTTCACCCAATCTAGATGATTCTCTGTGGTAATGATCAGTTCACCAAGTCCACTTAGCTGCCCAATTTTCACTCTTCATGCTTGAAGCGTTCGTTTCCAGTAACACTTCGAATTTTTTGGTTTCACTCTGTTTCCTCCTATATAGATAGATGTGCTGGAAGTCTAAATCAAACACGGTTTGTGCTAGCTCCTTGAAACTTGAGAAAATAATGTAGTTCTAAGTTCTGTCTTTGTGGTTTGTTTCCTCTTGAATTACCCCAAGCAGAGACTGCCGAAAGACACTTTCATTTCAAAGGTGTGCCAAGCTTCCAAAAAAGTACTGGTTTTCTGAAATCTCGGCAAATTTTTTTTCACCCAATCTTCATGATTCTCTGTGGTAATGATCAATTCAATAAGTACACTTAGCTGCCCAATTTTCATTCTTCTTGCTTGAAGCATTCGTTTCCAGTGACACTTTGAATTTCTAGGTTTCACTCTGTGTTCTCCTATATAGATAGATGTGTTTGGAACTCTAAATCAAACACGGTTTGTGCTAGCTTTTTGAAACTTCACAAAATAAAGTAGTTCTAAGTTCTGTCTCTATGGTTTGTTTCCTCTTGAAGTAGCCACAAGTAGAGACTGCGTAAGACACTTTCATTGGAAAGGTGTGCCAAGCTTCCAAAAAACTACTGGTTTTCTGAATAGTCGGAAATATTTTTTCATTCGATCCTGATGATTCCTGTGGTAATGATCAGTTCACTAAGTCCACTTAGCTGCAAAATATTCACTCTTCTATGATGAAGCATTCGTTACCAGTAACAGTTTGAGTTTTTACATTTCACTGTGTTTTCTCCCATATAGATAGATGAGTTTGGAACTCTGAATCAAACATGGTTTGTGCTAGCTCCTTGAAACTTGACAAAATATAGTAGTTCTAAGTTCTATCTCTATGGTTTTTTTCCTCTTGAAGTACCCCAACAGAGACTGCCGAAAGACACTTTCATTTCAAAGGTGTGCCAAGCGTCCAAAAAACTGCTTGATTTCTGAAATCTTGGCAAATATTTTTTCACCCAATTTAGATGATTCTCTGTGGTAATGATCAGTTCACTAAGTCCACTTAGCTGCCCAATTTTCACTCTTCTTGCTTGAAGCGTTCCTTTCCAGTAACACTTCGAATTTTTAGGTTTCACTCTGTTTCCTCCTATATAGATAGATGTGGTTGGAAGTCTAAATCAAACACAGTTTGTGCTAGATCCTTGAAACTTGACAAAGTAAAGTAGTTCTAAGTTCTGTCTTTGTGGTTTGTTTCCTCTTGAATTACCCCAAGCAGAAACTGCCGAAAGACAAATTCATTTCAAAGGTGTGCCAAGATTCCAGAAAACTACTGGTTTTCTGAAATCTCGGCAAATTTTTTTTCACCTAATCTTCATGATTCTCTGTGGTAATGATCAATACCATAAGTCCACTTAGCTGCCCAATTTTCATTCTTCTTGCTTGAAGCGTTCGTTTCCAGTGACACTTTGAATTTTTAGGTTTCACTCTGTTTTCTCCTATATAGATAGATGTGTTTGGAACTCTAAATCAAACACGGTTTGTGCTAGCTTTTTGAAACTTCACAAAATAAAGTAGTTCTAAGTTCTGTCTCTATGGTTTGTTTCCTCTTGAAGTAGCCACAAGCAGAGACTGCATAAGACACTTTCATTGGATAGGTGTGCCAAGCTTCCAAAAAACTACTGGTTTTCTGAATAGTCGGCAAATATTTTCTCATCCGATCCTGATGATTCTTGTGGTAATGATCAGTTCACTGAGTCCACTTAGCTGCCCAATATTAACTCTTCTAGGATGAAGCGTTCCTTACCAGTACAAGTTTGAGTTTTTACGTTTCACTCTGTTTTCTCCCATATAGATAGATGTGTTTGGAACTCCGAATCAAACACGGTTTGTGCTAGCTCCTTGAAACTTGACAAAATAAAGTAGTTCTAAGTTCTATCTCTATGGTTTGTTTCCTCTTGAAGTACCCCAACAGACACTGCGGAAAGACACTTTCATTTCAAAGGTGTGCCAAGCTTCCAAAAAACTGCTGGATTTCTGAAATCTCGGCAAATATTTTTTCACCCAATCTTCATGATTCTCTGTGGTAATGATCAATTCAATAAGTCCACTTAGCTGCCCAATTTTCATTCTTCTTGCTTGAAGCGTTCGTTTCCAGTGACACATTGAATTTTTAGGTTTCACTCTGTTTTCTACTATATAGATAGATGTGTTTGGAACTCTAAATCAAACACGGTTTGTGCTAGCTTTTTGAAACTTCACAAAATAAAGTAGTTCTAAGTTCTGTCTCTATGGTTTGTTTCCTCTTTAAGTAGCCACAAGCAGAGACTGCTTAAGACACTTTCATTGTAAATGTGTGCCAAGCTTCCAAAAAACTACTGGTTTTCTGAATAGTCGGAAATATTTTTTCATCTGATCCTGATGATTCTTGTGGTAATGATCAGTTCACTAAGTCCACTTAGCTGCCCAATATTCACTCTTCTAGGATAAAGCGTTCCTTACCAGTAACAGTTTGAGTTTTTACGTTTCACTCTGTTTTCTCCCATATAGATAGATGTGTTTGGAACTCTGAATCAAACACGGTTTGTGCTAGCTCCTTGAAACTTGACAAAATAATGTAGTTCTAAGTTCTATCTCTATGGTTTGTTTCCTCTTGAAGTACCCCAACAGAGACTGCCGAAAGACACTTTCATTTCAAAGGTGTGCCAAGCTTCCGAAAAACTGCTGGATTTCTGAAATCTCAGCAAATATTTTTTCATCCAATCTAGATGATTCTCTGTGGTAATCATCAGTTCACTAAGTCCACTTAGCTGCCCAATTTTCACTCTTCTTGCTTGAAGCGTTCGTTTCCAGTAACACTTCCAATTTTTAGGTTTCACTCTGTTTTCTCCTATATAGATAGATGTGGTTGGAAGTCTAAATCAAACACGGTTTGTGCTAGATGCTTGAAACTTGACAAAATAAAGTAGTTCTAAGTTCTGTCTTTGTGGTTTGTTTCCTCTTGAAGTAGCAACAAGCAGAGACTGCGTAAGACACTTTCATTGGAAAGGTGTGCCAAGCTTCCAAAAAACTAATGGTTTCTGAATAGTGGGCAAAAATTTTTTCATCCGATCATGATGATTCTTGTGGTAATGATCAGTACACTAAGTCCACTTAGCTGCCCAATATTCACTCTTCTACGATTAAGCGTTCATTACCAGTAACAGTTTGAGTTATGACGTTTCACTCTGTTTTCTCCCATATAGATAGATGTGTTTGGAACTCTGAATCAAACACGGTTTGTGCTAGCTCCTTGAAACTTGACAAAATAAAGTAATTCTAAGTTCTATCTCTATGGTTTGTTTCCTCTTGAAGTACCCCAACAGAGACTGCCGAAAGACACTTTCATTTCAAAGGTGTGCCAAGCTTCCAAAAAACTGCTGGATTTCTGAAATCTCGGCAAATATTTTTTCACCCAATCTAGATGATTCTCTGTGGTAATGCTCAGTTCACTAAGTCCACTTAGCTGCCCAATTTTCACTCTTCTTGCTTGAAGCGTTCGTTCCAGTAACACTTCGAATTTTTAGGTTTCACTCTGTTTCCTCGTATATAGATAGATGTGGTTGGAAGTCTAAATCAAACACGGTTTGTGCTAGCTCCTTGAAACTTGACAAAATAAAGTAGTTCTACGTTCAGTCTTTGTGGTTTGTTTCCTCTTGAATTACCCCAAGCAGAGACTGCCGAAAGACACTTTCTTTTCAATTGTGTGCCAAGCTTCCAAAAAAGTACTGGTTTTCTGAAATCTCGGCAAATTTTTTTTTTAACCAATCTTCATGATTCTCTGTGGTAATGATCAATTCAATAAGTCCACTTAGCTGCCCAATTTTCATTCTTCTTGCTTGAAGCGTTCCTTTCCAGTGACACTTTGAATTTTTAGGTTTCACTCTGTTTTCTCTAATATAGATAGATGTTTTTGGAACTCTAAATCAAACATGGTTTGTGCTAGCTTTTTGAAACTTCACAAAATAAAGTAGTTCTAAGTTCTGTCTCTATGGTTTGTTTCCTCTTGAAGTAGCCACAAGCAGAGACTGCGTAAGACACTTTCATTGGAAAGGTGTGCCAAGCTTCCAAAAAACTACTGGTTTTCTGAATAGTCGGAAAAATTTTTTCATTCGATCCTGATGATTCTTGTGGTAATGATCAGTTCACTAAGTCCACTTAGCTGCCCAATATTCACTCTTCTAGGATGAAGCGTTATTTACCAGTAACACTTTGAGTTTTACATTTCACTCTGTTTTCTCCCATATAGATAGATGTGTTTGGAACTCTGAATCAAACACGGTTTGTGCTAGCTTCTTGAAACTTGACGAAATAAAGTAGTTCTAAGTTCTATCTCTATGGTTTGTTTCCTCTTGAAGTACCCCAACAGAGACTGCCGAAAGACACTTTCATTTCAAATGTGTGCCATTCTTCCGAAAAACTGCTGGATTTCTGAAATCTCAGCAAATATTTTTTCACCCAATCTAGATGATTCTCTGTGGTAATGATCAGTTCACTAAGTCCACTTAGCTGCCCAATTTTTACTCTTCTTGCTTGAAGCGTTCCTTTCCAGTAACACTTCGAATTTTTAGGTTTCACTCTGTTTCCTCCTATATAGATAGATGTGGTTGGAATTCTAAATCAAACACAGTTTGTGCTAGATCCTTGAAACTTGACAAAATAAAGTAGTTCTAAGTTCTGTCTTTGTGGTTTGTTTCCTCTTGAAGTAGCAACAAGCAGAGACTGCGTAAGACACTTTCATTGGAAAGGTGTGCCAAACTTCCAAAAAACTAATGGTTTCCTGAATAGTCGGCAAATATTTTTTCTTCCGATCCTGATGATTCTTGTGGTAATGATCAGTTCACTAAGTCCACTTAGCTGCACAATCTTCACTCTTCTTGGATGAAGCGTTCGTTACCAGTAACAGTTTGAGTTTTTACGTTTCACTCTGTTTTCTCCCATATAGACAGATGTGTTTGGAACTCTGAATCAAACACGGTTTGTGCTAGCTCCTTGAAACTTGACAAAATAAAGTAGTTCTAAGTTCTATCTCTATGTTTTTTTTTCTCTTGAAGTACCCCAACAGAGACTGCCGAAAGACACTTTCATTTCAAAGGTGTGCCAAGCTTCCAAAAAACTGCTGGATTTCAGAAATCTCAGCAAATATTTTTCACCCAATCTAGATGATTCTCTGTGGTAATGATCTGTTCACCAAGTCCACTTAGCTGCCCAATTTTCACTCTACTTGCTTGAAGCGTTCGTTTCCAGTAACACTTTGAATTTTTAGGTTTCACTCTGTTTCCTCCTATATAGATAGATGTGGTTGGAAGTCTAAATCAAACACGGTTTGTGCTAGCTCCATGAAACTTGACAAAATAAAGTAGTTCTAAGTTCTGTCTTTGTGGTTTGTTTCCTCTTGAATTACCCCAAGCAGAAACTTCCGAAAGACACTTTCATTTCAAAGGTGTGCCAAGCTTCCAAAAAAGTACTGGTTTTCTGAAATCTCGGCAAATTTTTTTTCACCCAATCTTTATGATTCTCTGTGGTAATGATCAATTCAATAAGTCCACTTAGCTGCCCAATTTTCATTCATCTTGCTTGAAGCGTTCGTTTCCAGTGACACTTTGAATTTTTAGGTTTCAAGCTGTTTTCTCCTATATAGATAGATGTGTTTGGAACTCTAAATCAGACACGGTTTGTGCTAGCTTTTTGAAACTTCACAAAATACAGTAGTTATAAGTTCTGTCTCTATGGTTTGTTTCCTCTTGAAGTAGCCACAAGCAGAGACTGAGTATGACACTTTCATTGGAAAGGTGAACCAAGCTTCCGAAAACTACTGGTTTTCTGAATAGTCTGCAAATATTTTTTCATCCAATCCTGATGATTCTTGTGGTAATGATCAGTTCACTAAGTCCATTTAGCTGCCCAATATTCACTCTTCCAGGATGAAGCATTCGTAACCAGTAACAGTATGAGTTTAAACGTTTCACTCTGTTTCTTCCACATAGATAGATGTGGTTTGGAACTCTGAATCAAACACGGTTTTTTCTAGCTCCTTGAAACTTGTCAAAATAAAATAGTTCTAAGTTCTATCTCTATGGTTTTTTTCCTCTTGAAGTACCCCAACAGAGACTGCCGAAAGACACTTTCATTTCAAAGGTGTGCCAAGCTTCCAAAAAACTGCTGGATTTCTGAAATCTCAGCAAATATTTTTTCACCCAATCTAGATGTTTCTCTGTGGTAATGATCAGTTCACCAAGTCCACTTAGCTGCCCAATTTTCACTCTTCTTGCTTAAAGCATTCGTTTCCAGTAACACTTTGAAATTCAGTTTTCACTGTGTTTCCTCCTATATAGATAGATGTGGTTGGAAGTCTAAATCAAACACGGTTTGTGCTAGCTCCATGAAACTTGACAAAATAAAGTAGTTCTAAGTTCTGTCTTTGTGGTTTGTTTCCTCTTGAATTACCCCAAGCAGAGACTTCCGAAAGACACTTTCATTTCAAAGGTGTGCCAAGCTTCCAAAAAAGTACTGGTTTTCTGAAATCTCGGTAAACATTTTTTCACCCAATCTTTATGATTCTCTGTGGTAATGATCAATTCAATAAGTCCACTTAGCTGCCCAATTTTCATTCTTCTTGCTTGAAGCGTTCGTTTCCACTGACACTTTGAATTTTTAGGTTTCACGCTGTTTTCTCCTATATAGATAGATGTGATTGGAACTCTAAATCAAACACGGTTTGTGCTAGCTTTTTGAAACTTCACAAAATACAGTAGTTCTAAGTTCTGTCTCTATGGTTTGTTTCCTCTTGAAGTAGCCACAAGCAGAGACTGCGTATGACACTTTCATTGGAAAGGTGTGCGAAGCTTCCAAAAAACTACTGGTTTTCTGAATAGTCGGCAAATATTTTTTCATCCGATCCTGATGATTCTTGTGGTAATGATCAGTTCAC